>NW_027522436.1:0-62768 GCF_052094955.1 Ictidomys tridecemlineatus
AGATGGAACTTTGTAAAAGCATTGTAAAAGCTATCTGTGCTAAACCCAAGGAAGCATCATTCTAAGTGGATAAAGGTTGAAAGCATTCACTCGAAAAACTGGAAGAAGACAGGGTGCCCCCTCTTTCACAACTTCTATTCAACTTTATCCTTGAAATTGTCAGAGCCATTGGACAAAAGAAAGAAATTAAAGGTATACAAATAGGTCAAGAAGAATTCAAATCTCACTCTTTGCTGATAGTATCATGTCATCTTCTTAAATTTTTTATTAGAGCATAATAGTTATACATAGAAGTTGGGTTGATTTGGAAAAGATCCTATGTGCATGGAATCTGATTTACTCCATTCAGTCACCACCCCCAATCTCCCTCCTTTTCCCGCCGTGATTCTCCTTTCTCTAGTGACCTTTCTTTGGGTCATTTATCTGTTAATTTCTTACTGGTTCTTTCTACATATACATACAGGTGCAGTTCCCTGTGGTAGACTTCCATGTGCACATAACATGATCTGTGTAAAGACTTTTCATATTTCCTCCCTTTCCAAACCTCTCCGCCCTCTCATTCTCTTTCTACTCCACTGATCTTCCCTGTATACTTAAGATAGTCAGTCCAACCCCACTTCATCAACTTCTTTCCTCTATTTTTCTCTGGCCCTGATAATTTCAGCATTGTACAAAAATAGTTTACTTCTGCCTTTCCGAAGAGCTGTTTGATGACTCTTTTTTTCCCCTACTTTTAAACTCCATAGAAAACAATTTCTTCACCAGGTCATGAGCATTAGCAGGATCATAAAATTAAGGGGCAGGAAGTCATACAGGGTTTGCTAAGGGATCAGCCCTTAGCAGGAGTGGATCAGTTAAGATAGTGGGGATGCTTTTAATATTGTGGCTTCTGATATCTGTTTATCTGGCAAAGTATGTAACATGAAGGAAAAACTTCATATGCCGTGTGAAATCCATCCCAATATGTGTACACCCACCCTGAGCCCTTCTCTCCCTAGCGGGAAAGGAAGGCAGTCTTGAGGTTTCAGCCACCCACAACTTCTTAGCAGAAATCTCACTATGAACTTCGCTCACCCACATCCCAGAAGAGAGAGGACGCTGATCTTCTCGCTGCATGCTGGGAACAGGTGATTGCCAAAACATTAATGAATCCAACAGCGAATTAACTGCTCTCCATTGTTGCAGTTGAACTCAAGCCATTGCCCTTGAGTTGTGTTTGCACACTGAGGAGTCCCAGATTAGCTGCAGAGGAAAGGCTCGATGCATATTTTCAACAGCTCAGCCCCAGACCTCTATAAATGTCCATCACAGGAAAATGAATTGTGAGAGATCAGAGGATTTTGACTCCTTCATGAGGCCATAGATATGCGACAGGCAACTTTCAAAATAACAGGTCCGTTTTGTGGTGAATGGAGACCAACAGCCAGTTTTAGCAAGAGCTTTCTTTGCAGCCCAGGTGCTAGTATGGAGAGCAGCAAGGGCAACACCAAAACCAGAAATCTACGCCTCTCTGTGAGTTTCTGGTAAGTAATTTATTTACCATCACAATTTTCAAAAACACTATCCCAGAATCAGGATATACCTACACCTTAAAAACATATTACAGAATATTGTACATATTTTCATTACCATTTTGATGGCATTTATGTAATGACATATCATAGCACCTTTTCTAAGTTTACACAATACTACTTGTATTTCCAGAGTAGAAATAACTTCAGATGTTATCACAAAACCTGAGGGATTTAGCATGATACCTCCAGTATTGGAAGAAAACCCAAAACATAACCAGAAACCCTGGGATGCCTAAATTTTTTAAGTGAGATCATGTGTGTGAAAAATTACTTATGATAAACAATAGATAATGCTAAGTGTTAATCCTCTGCTTTTGATGAGCAGGACAGAAAGGAATAAATTTTAGGGAGAAAATATAGGGACACATTCCCATTATGATACAATATAGCATAACAATAGACCTACCAAAATATCTATATAAATAAAAATCATTATTGTAGAAGAAGTTATGTTTAGAAACATTCATTCACTAACTAGGGGTTTTCATCTTTATCTTACAACACATGGATTTTTGGGGAGGGAAGTTGCAAGCAATTTATTAACTGTAATAAATCCCTGAAGCTTGTGAGTAATCTACTTCATACACAACCCCCCTCCTTTAGAAATATTATATGTTGGGGTCACTCATAAGTGACTTCATTCTCGGTCACCTGACTTTGAAATGACTGATTGGGAAAGAAAAATGCAGAGCTGCTTGTTCTGTGGGAAATGAGCCAATGGTCTCCATAAGGGATATGTTTAGGAGACAGGAGACATTGAGTTCCTCAGAAGCCGCTGGGCTATGCTGCCTCACTTATGCCCACAGAGGCTTTATTTTTTTCAGCAAGATATCTGCACCAGAACCACTGAACAAAAATGTCCTCTCGCTTCTGTCAAGTCTCTGTTAGATCCTTTAGGTCCCACACAGTACCGTCTTTAAAGAATCTTTTAAAAACTCTGCTCCATGGATGTACTTGACAGACCTTCTTCATTCTTCAAACCTTTACTGAGTGCACATTTACACGAGGTGTTGCCCTAGTATTTAGAACACAATTGAGAGGCTCAACTAGGAACTGGAGGAGCGCATATTCAAGATGGAATGAGGGGCTTTGACAAGTATTAAGTGCTCCATTCCCAGAACTGCCTAAGCAAACATTAAGGGAAAATAATGATAATTTGTAGATTACATAGAATTGTTACCAAGTTTCCTGCACATATGGAGTTCATCTTCCCATTAGATTGTAAGTTGGTTGAATGACAGTGTCAGAGACCAGCTCCAACAGGGGGTCTCAGGAGATGAACGGATGGTGAGGAGTCTGCGAAAGAGGGGGTGGAGAAACAACACTGACACCAAAGTGAAGGTGTTGATCCCAATCTTTACTTGTGAAGTTGATCATATATACTTTTTTATTTTTGCAGGCTTACAGTACTTTGTGGTTACAAAACAGGAATCATTATTCAAACAAAACAAAATATTACGTAGCTACAATTAGAATAGAAGAAGGTATCTTGGCTTATGCATAAGAAAGCATTTGTAATTTCAGTTCAAGTTTTGCTTTGAGCTGTTTCTGCTTAGTTAATTTTAATAATAGTTACAAATGTCCCAAACTATTGGCCTATACCTTGACTATTCTTTCTTGACTTACTGACTGGAACTGGTGCCATGGTTACAGCAAGTAGTTGATTTGTTATTACTTGTAATCAAACAAAAGTAAGAGCACAAACCATTGTGCACAGGAACAAGAACAAGTTGCCCAGTACTAAGCACTAATCTATCTTGTTAACATTAATTTTCCTTCTCTAGATTTTAATTTAATTTCTCAAAAACTTCCTTGACAGGAATACAGAGAGTTTTTCTTTAAACATTAACAATTTACACTCCACAGCTGAATCATTGCATTTAGAGCAAACAGATCTATGCTTTAGAAGTAGTTGCATTAATTGGGAAAGTCATGATTTTTCCTTTATACTTAATGGCCATAAGAGAAATCAAAACTATACTTATTAAAGGAATACAAAAACAAATCAGCCCATTCCCAGAAACATACTGCGCTCCTCCAGTGGATGGATGCCTTGCGCCATCCACCTCAGTAGGGCCTTGCCATTGCCTGAGTCAGGGGAAGGGCGCAGCAGGACAGGGATCAGATCTTATCCTCTTTGGGTTTCTTTAGTAGATCTTGCTTAGGACTAAATTAGACCATGTATAGGAACAAAATCGGTTTGAATAGGAACTAACCACTACCAAGAAAAGAAATTTTAAAATCCTAATGGAAATGAGAATTTTTTATTTTGAAAAATTGTATAACTAGAAGGCTCTGACATATCCTAAGAGGTAACAATTTGTCTTCCCTTCTTCTTTTATGCTAGAAGAAGCACAGGTGAAATAAAAAGAACTGAAAGAGCTGGCACAGTGGTGCACGCCTGTAACCCAGCAGCTCAGGAGGCTGAGGCAACAGGATAGTGAGTTCAAAGACAGCCTCATCAAAAACAAGGCACCAAGAAACTCAGTGAGACCCTGTCTCTAAATAATATATAAAATAGAGCTGGGGATGTTGCTCAGTGGTCAAGCCCCTGAGTTCAGTCTCCGGTAACTGCCCCCCTACACCCCGGGCCCAAAAAAACAGAACTGAAAGAGATGTTAAATGCTTAATTGAGTGTTGAATCTCCAAGACAGGAGGGAGGCTTTTTCCTGGTGAATTTGTTAAGATTTTAAACCTACCAGTTAGGGGTAAGGGCATCCCTGCATGTTAGGTGAAAGAACCCAGCCTCCCCTAAAGTGTGTCCTTGGACCAGCATCACTTGGAACACTTGGAACTCACTGACTGAGGCCAACTGTTCTGCACAATTACCTCTGATCTTTCCCTCAGCTCCAAGCACCCACACCACATGAAAAAATATGAGGACAACTCTGGGCCAGGCCAGATAGCTCATAGATTTCACAGTAATAAATTCACATTGCCACAAGCACCTGAAATCATTCAGATATTTTTTCTGAATAAATTGACCTTGTACTGTGTGTGTGTGTTTGTGTATGTGTGTTTGTGTGTGTGTGTGTGTGTGTGTGTGCGTGTGTGTGTGTTTTAAGCAATTTACTGAGAAACATGAAAATTGGATTTAAAAATTTTAATCATTGCTTGTGCTATTGAGATCAAATAGGAATCATTGTTTCCCTGATGTGCATAAGTGTATTCATGATCACACCATTCTTCCTCGTTTTGGTCATGCCCATTTTTTTTGTTTGTTTGAGGAAATGAATTCCTAAGGTTAGTCAACAAAACATTTCATTTATTGCCAAAGCAAAAAAAAATCTTCTTTTAAGACTCTAGAATTATTTATTTTATTTTGTTTATATTTAGATTTTAAAATTAGTTTTGCTTAACTGAAGCACTGACTTTCTATTTAAATTTAAATACTTTAAGCTTCTTAAGGCCCTGAGATTTAAAATTTTAATGAAAGCTGTGTTGGCCTATTAATCATGTGCAATGAATTATTAGAACCAAAGACAAGAATGTCTGGGAATTGAAGATAATAAGAAAGTTTACTAATATATGGTATTATCATCAGGTAACAAAGTATCACTACAAATAATAGTTATTACATGATAAATTTTCTGAGTCAATTACTTTTTTGTTTCTTAAATCATAATTGTTAATAAATATTAAATGTACAAATTAATGTACATTATGCAAATTAACGGGATTCATTGATGTTTCCCTACTTGAATTAATATATTGTGCATTAATTTCAATTCTTTTTTCCGTAAAATGGGGATAATAGGTTATCTTATAGGTTGTTGTGTAAACCAAATAAGTTAATGCATGTAAAAGTCTTATAGGCATTTAATAAGTGTTAGGTATTTTTATCTAATGTGTGTCTCTATTCGTTACTCAATTTGAAAAATCCTGATTGGATTCAGGTATGTAAAAATTCATCTTTTCAAAGAAATTCACTGAGTTTTGATAGAATGGATTATCCAAAATTCAATCTAATTTTTACAGAAAACATGCCACTTTTAAACTACATTAAACAAGGTTTTTAAAGTCAGGCATTTATGTGTATTGAAGCAATCTAAGAAGACTCACACTCAAATTATTTTTCTATGAAATATGCCCTAGATGATTATGATGATTATGATTATTATTATTGCAGAGCAGAGGGTTTACTATTAAGTTGGTCTAATTCCTATGCTGCATTATATAAATTCTAAGGAGCAAGTACATATTGGGTCACAAAGTGTCATTCATGTGTTATGATTGTTAATAATGGATTCTAATGGTGACCATGATGATGATTCAATCTAATGCTCTACATTAATAAAGAGCATAGAGGATAAAGAAAATTGTTTGGGTATCATCCTTCAACCTACCCCACACCCGTGACCTACAAGAAATTAGCCAGTAAAACCAAAAAAAAACTTATATGAAGATAAAATTATATAAATATACATTATATAAATATACATTGGGAGGTTTTTTTAATGCCCCATGAAATTGTCCCTCCTGAAATGACCTTTATATTTAAGACCTTTACAATAGCAGTATGCACAACTTCAGAGATTGTATTTTTAAATCCCTAAACATTTACGTTTAGATTTCCCTTTTACACATCCACAGACCATGTACCAATTTCCCATAGTAAAATCTGCTGAAACTGCCTTCTATGTGTAATTTAATTTTTTTTTCTGAAAACATCTAGATATCTACCTATAAAAGAGATTGTCATATTGATCTTTTTGATACGGGGAGTTAAAAGAAAGTACATGTCACTGATTTCTAAATGACTTGAAGTTCATCCAGGTAGTTGATAGAGAAAACAGAGAACGTAAGAAATGTCAAGTACATGTAGCTTCCAGCTCCATTTCAAAGTTGATTTATTGTAAATCAATGCTAATAAGATAACCTCTTGTTTAGAGAAATTATTTAGAGAAAGTGATACCTGCAACTGAACTAGATAGTGTGGTGTTTTTAGTCATTTCTGGATAAAATTTTACTACAATTTTCGTGAACACCAAGTATCACAAGAATCCCTATTTTCTCTATTTCCTTCTCTACTTTCTCTATTCTCCTGGGGGATTTCATATTCACCCTTTGCTGTAACAGTTGCCTTCAACACAATGACTCCCAAATCCACACCTCCAGTTCTAGCCTGTCGGTGAAGGGCATTTACACGTGATAATCCCACAGATAACTCACATTCAACATTACTCAAATCAAATCCACCAAAGCCTCCTCTACATCTGCTATTCCTCACATATTCCTGTTTTCCTGAGTGATCCCAACAGCTAGCCAGCCTGCCCAAACTGATTTGTTGTCTTTACCGTGTCCTCTTCAACTAGGACTTTAAAGTTCTCCATATCCTTCTCCATGAGGGCTTCAAAGATTTTCTCCCACCTTCAACACAGCACGTCTTCAGATACAGACCACTTCATTTTGATCTTGTTTTAGCACTCAGATTACTCTTTTGAACTAAACAGGTGTGTCTAAAACCTGGGGAACCAGATTTCACAGTTATCGACCTCTGCTCCTTGGACTCACACGCACAATTCCATGAGTGGGTCTATCTGCGTGTTCTAGACCTAGAGATCTGATGATTTTCTAAAACCCAGTCTATCTCCCTCCAGATGTCCCTGTTTTCAATCTGCAGTCACCTGAAAGAGATTGATGGTCCCCTATTGTTTATACTCTGCAATCATTGATGTCCATGCTCATACCCAAGCCTGGATTCCAGAGACACACCTGGGCTCTCTCACCCATGGCATGGTGTGGGGTGGGATGTTTTCCGAGGTTTCTATTGCCAAGTACCTTGCTTAGAAATCAGGCCTGACACAGCTTCACAGAGCCTATTCCCGGCCCCATAGGCTGATACCCTGCCACCTCCCCTGAAGTAGCAGGCTCCTTAGAATGACTCAGAGCTTGGCAGCATCCACTGGTACTATCCCACCAGCCCCTTGAAGCCTAGCTGGAGTCTCCATAGAAACAGGATACATCTCTATGGAAATGGGCTCCCTCCTCTCGCCCCAGTGTGATGCAGCTCTCAGAGAAGCTCAATAGTGAGGGTCTTTCCATTTATAGCAATTAGGATAACCAAGTGTTCTGAGCTTGCTGAGCCTTAGATTGCAGATTCCTGCTATATTCTTTGAGATTTCTGCCATCAATGTTGCCTGAGATGCCAACTTGCCATCCCACTAACTATAAGACAGTGTCCTTAGTAAAGACCAATCCCACAACAAATAACACACACACACACACACACACACACACACACATGCACACGCCCATCCATCATGGTGAGCAAGGCTTTGTATCTGTTATACAGACCGAATGCACCCACCAATCACATTCACTGCTTCAAACAGATCGTGATCAGGAAACAACTGATGTCACCTGTAAAATGTGATATGTCCTGGATTATCACTGTGGTAAAAAAGAAGTAGAGAAATGCAAAAAATGGGAGAAAATACTTAACCTTTTAGAGACCTATAAAAATATTTAGATGTGATTCCAACCAATCCTGAGTTAAAAATCATCTTGAAAAAAATGCTTTCACTTCTATTTATCAATTTACTTTCTTACTTACTTACTTACTTACTGCAGTACTTGGCATTGAACCCAGTGTCACTCTACCATGAAGCTATATCCCCAGCCTTTTCAATTATTTTTGGCGGGGGCCTTGCAGAGTTTCAAATTTATGATCCTCCTACCTTAGTCTCCCAAGTACCTGGGATTACAGGCAGGTACCACTCTTCCCCATTAATTACATATTTTTAAAATAAGGCTATTTTTAAAAATTGAACTATAATTTGTACTCAAAGAATGCACAGATCTAAAGTGTACAGGTTTATAATATTTTACATATATATGAACTACCAAAAATCAGAATATAAAACATTTCCATTACTTTAGAAAATTCCTTCATGCTTCAACTGATATAACCCCTTAGCTCCAAAAAAAAAAAAAGACCACCATTATTACTTGACCATTATAGCTGTTTTGCTAATTTTTGAACTTTATTTAAAGGAAACATACAGTATATATTTTGTATCTGGCTTCTTTCACCCAGAAATTTTCTTTTAGAATTGTCAATGTAATTAATGTTCCAGTATTTGTGTTTCTAAAGTAACTGAATTATTTCACTGCATGATAAACCATGATTTGTCTTCTATCCTTCGGCTGAAGGCATAATATTTGTTTGAGTTATTATGAATTTTTACACAAGAATTTTTGTGAACTGTGCATTAATTTCCTTGGATATATGCTAGGGATGGGATTGTTTTGAATAGAATAACTACATATGTAACTAAATTAGAAATTACTAAATATTTTTGAAAAGAAAGTGTATAGACTTCAAATTACACCTTGAGTATCTATCGAAATAGCTAGAAAGCATGTTGTTTTCATCATTATAATAAACAAAAAGAGAAGAAGAAAATGCAAATTAATGACTTTCCTTGACTTTATTAGGAATGAAAATTGTAAGGCAAACAACTAACCAAAGTCTGGGGAGAGATAAGCAACCAAAATAATCCAGGCATTTTTTTTAACTATGGGAGAACCCAGTAGATACATAGGAGTTCATTTATAAGAAGAACTCAAATAAATATAGTTAATGGATTTCTAAAGACTAAGTATAGACTGGTTTAAGAGCATAAAGACCCAGAGGGCTATAGACATAATATGTTTGTTTTTTTTTCTTTTTCTCCATGGATTCCACCAACTGCTCCCAGGAAGATAGGGAAGTATTCTGAGAAAGTGTCTATAACGGTATCATTTCTTGGGTAGGTGGAAGGTCAAAGAGCAGCAACAGCAGCCAAAACTCCTCCCAGACCCATTTCCTGATTTTTTGCATAGAACAAAAGCTGTAGTCTTCAGAGGCAAGAGTAACAGAAACTGTTACATTAGGACACTCAAAGGAAAACCTTTGTAGCTATGGAAAGGAACAGGCCGAAATGTCTAACGTCAGGAGGAATAAGAACTAGGCTCAGCCATATTGCTAGAAAGTGGGTCACTGTGAAGGTCATATCCCTGTGACTGAGTTTACAATACCTAAGGCAGGGCTTCCTGGAAACATCAGAAATCCCTTCTCTGTTTCACACTAGTCCACTAACATGCATTGACTGAAAATAACAGTAGAATACAGCTGAGAATTCTTCAAGAAATAGATTATCTCTGGAGAACAGCGAAAATAGAATACACAAAAACAAGCAGGGAACAATATTAACAAACTGAACTCAGCCATATAGAATAAGGATAACATTACAGTCAATTGAGATCAATCCTAGAATGCAAGGCTGGTTCAATACTCAAAAATTCAATCAACCAAATTTTCATAGTAAGAGACTAAATAAGAAAAAATATATATCATTTTAATAGATGCAGAGAAAATAAAAAAATTCAATATCTATTTATGAAAAAAACTATAAGTAAATGAAACTAGGGGCAAAGTCCAGCGGTAGAGTGCATGCTTAGTATGCATAAGACTCTGAATTCAAAACCCAGCACACATACAAAAAAAAACTACTAGTGAAAAATGAATAGACATTTTCTAACTTGATAAAAGGCATTGAGTAAATGTAATGTGCCAGACACATAGCTTATATTATCTCAAAACTTTTTTCAGCAGTTGTGAAATAGACATCATTAATATCCTAAGCAAGGAACAAACTGAGGATTAGAGATGAGCTGACTTTTTTACAAACAACATCTAGTAAACAACAGATGGATTTCAATCCACATCTATCTGGACCAAGAGCCTACTGTTTTACTATAATATTTTTCATTTAAGATTGAAAAAGAAACAGTAATTTTAGTTCAAAACAATTTATCACGGATTAGCATAGGTAACATGATAGAAAATCAGTAATTGTATCAATCATTTTTTTTTCAGGAAATGTAATGTTTGGTGAGGTAAATCTTACAATACAAAAGAAGAAAAATACCTAAGTATATATCATTTGTCAAAATTTCTTGTATCTTATAAAACTTAAAAAAATAAAAGTTTCTACTGAAAAAAAATCAATGTATTTAAAAGCAGGTGACTTATAATTTTACTTTTAAGAAATAATCAGAGATGATCACAGATACATATTTACGAAAGCTTCTATTCCAATATTTATGATAGTAAATGGAATGGAAGGTTTCTATGTTGAATAAAAAGGGAGATATTAACTTAATTTCATGTTATGAAATTAAGATTACAAGGCAAACAACTAAATAGAGTACAACAATATTGGGAAATTTTGCTTTGGATATTTTAAAGATAGATAGAGGTAGAATGGTATGAATGCAAAGAGAGCTTTGATTTTGTGACCTGTTCTATTCTTCTGAATAACTTTCTGCATTTTCTTCATTTTTCCATAATGAAAACTTATTACTTGAAATAACAGACATACAAAAAAGAATTCATCAAAGTGAAACACAGTGTTAGAAGGGAGATACTGCAGATTCAATGAGACACAGGGGTTGATAGCTGGTTGTGCATTTTGACCAAGTCTCCATTTATTCTTTCAAAAGAGTACCCATGCAAAAGTCTGTGAGAAGTTATGCTCTCTCTAAAGTCACTCCTATACGTCTCTTTCCAGAGTCCAGGCATCTCTGTATACAATATTATTTGCCATGTTGCTGCAGATTAACAAGCCTGTTTGGGGTGCTCTCAGTCCATTCTCATCATGGTCTCTTTTTCTGTTTTGTAGCTATGATATCATTGGAAATGAGCAATAAATCATTTGTCACTGAATTCATCTTCTTGGGATTTTCCAACCACTCCAACCTACAGGGCTGGTTCTTCCTGCTCTTTCTGGTCATTTACCTGACCAATCTCCTGGGGACCATGCTCATAATAGTGGCCACCAGGGTCAGTCCTGCTCTCCACACTCCAATGTACTTTTTCCTCAGCAATTTGAGCTTCTTGGACGTCTGCTAAACATCCACCATGCTCCCAGTACTGCTGGTGAACTTCTTCTGGGAGAAGAAGGCCATTTCTTATGAGGGCTGCCTTTCCCAGATCTTCTTCTTGGTGACAAGTGCTGGCACAGAAGGCTTCTTACTGGCAGTGTGGCCAGTATGACTTCTGTGTGGCCATGTGCCGTCCTCCTCAGTACCCAGTCATCATGAGTATGAAGGTCTGTGTTTGCCAGGTGACTGGGTCCTGTCTGTATGGGCTGGTGAATTTGGTCAAACACACGGTGCTGGCCATCACACTCACTTTGTGTGGGCCCCACCAGTTCAGCCACATTCTCTTTGACACCCCATTTCTCCTGAAGCTCTACTGCTCAGACACCTCTGTCAACGAGTCTGCGCTCCAAGTGGTCATTGCCACCATGGGCCTGAGCCCCTGCCTCTTCACTGCAGGCTCCTACGCACTCATCATGGCAGCCATCCTGGGATTCCCTTTGCCCAGGGCAGGAGGAAGGCCTTCTCCACCTGTGCGTCCCCCCTCACTGTCGTGGTGGTCTTCTATGGAACAGCCAACTTCCACTGTGACAGACCCAGAGAAGGCTGGACACGGAAACCCTGGTCTCTGTGCTCTTCTGTGTGGTGAGCCCCGTGTTGAGTCCCGTCATTCACAGCCTGAGAAGCAACGAGGTCCAGAGTGCCCTGAGGAAGCTGGCTGGAGGGTGTGCATCACTTTGCACGATCAAAGTGTAGATTAATCTTCAAACTGGTGTATACAATCATCTTAAAAAGATGCCTCCCAGGGACTTGTAGGAACCTGGTTAGAGTCTGTATCTGGAGCTTCAACTCCAACTCCCGCTTTTAAAATCTCTGAGACTCCTTTCTCTCCTCTCTTTTCACAAACACCCTTTTCCCACTTTCAGGTTCAATTGTGTTAGACACCTTGTGTGGGTGTTCAGCACCATCTCTGTCCTTCTGTGTACTCCCAACACCAAAGGGACAGAAAGTATGAGAACCTCGTTTCCCACACTCACCTGCTGGCAGGCCTCCATTTTAGGAGGTTCTGTCAAGATCAGCCAAACACTAGGCAGAGAGGAAGAAAAGAAAAAAAGAAAGACGGTTCTTTTGGATCCCATAGCAGCAGCAGCAAACCAGCCCTGTAGAGGCAGGAACTAATCTCCTTGGTGCCAGGAGCTGTGTGTGCAGGCTCCTAGACAGCTGTTCCAGAATGTGGGTCACAATAGCGTGGAATGAGCGTCTCTTTCCAGGGAAGTTAGGGTTTCCATATATGGAATGATGTCACCTGCCCTATTTTCTTTTTTTTCTTCCAGATCTCCCAACCATTTTATTACTTTTTTCTGTGTCAACTTCCTGTACCCTAAGACATCAAGAGTCGTTCTTCATCTCTACCTGACCATGGTGGCACTGACCACAATAGTTGTTTACATCAGAGATGGTTCTAGATAACAGGTTGGAGGAGGTAGGTTGGATGTCTGACCTGAGGGAATTGAATATGTTGATGATGTCTCAGCCCATGGGAAAGCAGACCTGATAATTCCTGGTGTAGATAATTCCCTGAAGTAGAAGAGGCCATGTGGTGGAGCAATGATCAGAACATTCGAATCTGTAGAGATTTTTGACAGTGGTAAATTATCGTGGTATTTATAGATGGCAAAAAATGGGCACCCTCCTAGAATAGTGCCTGCCCCATGTAATGTGAAACTTTTCATTTCACACTTCATTGGTGCACTGTAGTGATCCATAATGGTGGGATTTGCTGACACATATTTGAACATGCACACAAAATAACCGTGAACTTTGGGCAATATCATTCCAATATTTTCCTTTTCCTCACCTCCTCCACTGGTGCCTTGACTCTATTGATCTTCCTTCAACTTTCATGATGAGACTCCCTTTTCAACTTTCCTTCCTTTTCCCCCTCTAGCTTTAACAGAGGAAAAACATATGGCCCTTAAATTTCTGAGTTGCTTATTTCCTTTAATGTTCTGAAGATCCATCCATCTTCCAGCATGACATAATTTCGTTCTTCTTTATGGCTGAATGAAATTCCAGTGTGCATATACCAGATGTTCTTTATCCATTCGTCCACTGATGTCACCTCGGCTGGTTTATGGGCATGTATGTGTCATTATAGTATGATGACTTCGATCCTTTGTGATAAATACCAAGCAGTGGTAGAGCTGGGTCGCAGGCTGGTCCATGGCTACTCCTGAGGAGCCTCCATCCCGATTTCCGTGGTTGATGTGCTGATTTACATGTCTACCAGCAGGGTGAGAGTGCTCCTTTCTCTCCAATTCTCAGATGTTGGAGACTTGGATGCAGAAGGACTGTTGCAGAGAGCAGATGTTGGAGACTGGGATTCAGAAGGATCCTTGCAGAAAGCAGAGGTTGTACACCGGGGTGCAGAAGGACTGTTACACAGAGCAGACGTTTAAGACTGAGGTGAGGAAGGACTGTTGCAAAGAGCAGATGTGGGAGACAGGGGTGCAGGACTGATACAGAGCAGAAGTTATAGACTGAGGTGCAGAAGGACTATTACACAGAGCAGAGGTTGGAGACTCGGGTGCAGAAAGATTATTGCAGAGTTCAGAGTTTTCATACTGAGGTACAGAGAAACTATTGCAGAGAGAAGATGTTGGAGATTGGGGTGCACAAGGACTGTTGCAGTGAGCATGGGTTGGAGACTGGGGTGCAGAAGTACTTTAGCAGAGAGCAGAGTTTAGAGACTGGGGTTCAGAAAGACTGCTGCAGAGAGCAGAGGCTGCAGATTGAGTTGCAGAAGGACTGCTACAGAGGGCAGAAATTTTAGACTGTGGTGCAAAACGACTGATACAGAAAGCAGAGGTTGGATACTGGGGTGCATAAAGACCCTTACTGAGAACAGTGGTTTGAGACTGCGGTACAGAGAGCAGAGGTTGGAGACTGGGGTGCAAAAGAACTGATGTAGAGACCAGAGGTTGGAGACTGGGGTGCTGAAGGATCGTTTGGGCGAGTAGAGTATGGAGACTAGGGTGTAGAAGGTCTGTTGCAGAGAGCAGAGTTTGGAGACTGCGGTGTAGAAAAACTTTTTCAGAGAGCAGACGTTGGAGACTGGGGTGCAGATGGAACGTTGGTGGGAGCAGAGTATGGAGACTGGGGTCTAGAAATACTGTTGCAGTGAGCAGGGGTTGGAGACTGGGGTGTAGAAGGATTGTTTCAGAGAGCAGACGTTGGAGTCTGAGGTGCAAAAGGACCATTGCAGAAAGCAGAGGTTGGAGACTGGGAGTGCAAAAGGACTGTTGTAGAGAGCAGAGGTTGGAGATTGGGGTGCAGAATGATCATTGCAGAGAGGAGAGGTTGGAGACTGGGGTTCTGAAGGCCTCTTACAGAGAGCATAGTTTGGAGACTGGGTTTCAGAAGGGTCTTACAGAGAGCAGAGTTTGGAGACTGAGGTACAGGAGGACTGTTACTAAGAGCAGAGGTAGGAGACTGGGTGCAGAAGGATTATTGGAGAGAGCAGAGATTTCAGACTGAGGTAAAGAAGAACTGTTGCAGAAAGCATATGTTGTAGACTGGTTTACACAACAACTGTTACAGCGAGCACAGGTATGAGACTGGGGTGCAGAAGGATCGTTGCAGAGAGCAGAGGTTGGAGACTGGGATGCAGATGGACTGACACAGAGAGCAGAGTTTGGAGTCTGGGGTGCAGAAGGCCTGTTACAGAGCGCAGAGTTTGGAGACTGGGTTGCAGAAGGATCTTACAGAGAGCAGAGGTTGGAGACTGAGGTGCAGAAGCACTGTTACAGAGAGTGGACGTTGGAGACTGAGATGCAGAAGGACCGTTGCGGAGAGCAGAGGTTGGAGACTAAGGTGCAGAAGGATTGTTACAGAGAGCAGAGGTTGAAGACTGGGGTGCAGAAGGACTGTTGCACAGAGCAGAGGTTTTAGACTGGGATGTAGAAGGACTGTTGCAGAGAGTAGAGGTTGGAGATTAGGGTCCAGAAGGAGTGTAGCAGAGAGCAGACTTGGATACTAAGGTGTAGAAGTACAGTTACACAGAGCAGAGTTTTGTGACTAGGGTTCAGAAGGACTGATACAGAAAGCAGAGGTTCGAGACTCAGGTGCACAAGTACCCTTAGAGAGAGAAGAGGTTGGAGAATGCAGTATAGAAGAACTGTTACAGAGAGCAGAGATTGGAGACTGGGGTGGAGAATGACTGTTGAAGAGAGCAGATGTTGGACACTGGGGTGCAAAAGGATTGCTGCAGAGAGCAGAAGATGGAGACTGGGATGAAGAAGGACTGTTGCAGAGACCAGAGATTGCAGACTGAGTTGCAGAAAAACTGATGTAGGGAACAGATGTTGGAGCCTGGGTTGCAGAAGGATTGTTTTGGCGAGCAGAGTATGGAGAATAGGGTGTAGAAGGACTTTTGCAGAGAGCATATGTTGGAGACTTGGATGCAGAAGGACTGTTGCATAGAGCAGTGATTGGAGACTGAGGTACAGAAGGACTGTTACAGAGAGCAGCGTTTGGAGACTGGGGTGCAGATGGATTATTGCAGAGAGCAGAATTTTCAGACTGAGGTACAGAAGAACTGTTGCAGGAAGCAGATGTTGGAGACTGGGGTTCACAAGGACTGTTGCAGCTAGCAGAGTTTTGCGACTTGTGTGCAGAAGGATCATTGCAGAGAGCAGAGGTTGGAGACTGAGGTGCAGAAGGATCATTGCAAAGAGCAGAAGTTCGAGACTGGGTGCAGAAGGATCGTTACATAGAGCAGAGTTTGGAGACTGGGGTGCAGAAGAACTTTTACAGAGAGCACAGGTTGGAGACTTGGGTGCAGAAGGAATGTTGAGGAGAGCAGAGGTTGCAGATTTGTTTGCAGAAGGACTGTTGCAGAAAGAAGAGGTTGGAGACTTAGGTGCAGAAGGACTGTTGCAGAGAGAAGAGGTTAAAGACTGGGGTGAAGAAGGACTGTTACAGAGAGAAGACTTTGGAGACTGGGTTTCAGAAGGATCTTACAGAGAAAAGAGTTTGGAGACTGAGGTGCAGAAAGACTGTTACAGAGAGCGGAGTTTCGAGACTGAGGTGCAGAAGGATCTTTACAGAGAGCAGATGTTGGAGATTGGGGTGCAGACAAACTTTTATAGAGAACAATGGTTTGATACTGGGGTGAAGAAAAAATGTTGCAGAGAGCAGAGTTTGGAGACTGAGGTTCAGAAGGACTGTTGCAGAGAGCAGAGGTTTTAGACTGCGATGTAGAAGGACTGTTGCATAGAGTAGATTTTGGAAATTGGGGTCCAGAAGGAGTGTAGCAGAGAGCAGAGGTTGGAGACTAAGGTGTCGAAGTACAGTTACACAGAGCACAGTTTAGAGACTGGGGTGCAGAATGACTGATGCAGAAAGCAGAGGTTGGAGACTCGGGTGCAGAAGTACACTTACCGAGAGCAGAGTTTGGAGAATGCAGTACAGATGGACTGTTACAGAGAGCAGAGTTTGGAGACTGGGTTGGAGATTGACTGTTGCAGAGAGCAGATGTTGGAGACTGGGGTGCAAAAGGACTGTTGCAGAGAGTAGAGGATGGATACTGTGGTGCAGACGGACTGTTTCAGAGAGCAGAGGTTGCAGACTGAGTTGCAGGATTGTTAGAGAGGGAAGAGTTTGGAGATGGTGGTGCAAAACGACTGATAGAGAACGCAGAGGTTGAATACTAGGGTGTATAAGGACCCTTACAGAGAACAGAGGTTGGAGACAGCGGTACAGAAAGACTGTTACAGAGAGTCGAGGTTGGAGACTGGGGTGCAGAATAACTTATATAAAGAACAAAGGTTGGAGACTGGGGTGCAGAAGGAACATTGGAGCGAGCAGAGTATGGAGACTAGGGTGTAGAAGGACTGTTGAAGAGAGCAGAGTTTTCAGACTTAGGTACAGGAGAACTGTTGCAGGAAGCAGATTTTGGAGACTGGGGTTCACAAGGACTGTTGCAGCGACCAGAGGTTTGAGACTGGGGTGCAGAAGGATCGTTGCAGAGAGCACAGGTTAGAGACTGAGGTGCAGAAGGAATGTTGCGTAGAGCAGAGATTGGAGACTTGAGTGCAGAAGGACTGTTGCAGAGAGTGGAGTTTAGAGTCTGATGTGCAGAAGGATCGTTACAAAAAGCAGAGGTTGGAGAATGAGGTGCAGACGGACTTTAACATAGAGCACAGGTTTTATACTGGGAAGCAGAAGGAATGTTGAAGTGAGCAGAGGTTGGAGACTGGGATGCAGAAGTAGTGCTGCTGAAAGCAGAGGTTGGAATCTGAGGTGCAGAAGGACTGTTACAGAGAGCACAGGTTGGAGACTGGGGTGCAGAAAGATTATTGTAGACAGCGGAGTTTTCAGACTAAGGTACAGAAGAAATGTTGCAGAGAGAAGATGTTGTAGACTGGGTTGCAGCGAGCAGAGGTTGGAGACTGGGGTGCAGAAAGATCGTTGCAGTGAGGAGACGTTAGAGACTGGGGTGCAGATGGACTGATACAGAGAGCAGAGGTTAGAGACTGGAGTACAGAAGGCCTGTTACAGAGAGCACAATTTGGAGACTGGGGTGATGAAGGACTGTTACTGATAGCAGAGTTTGAAGACTGGGTTGCAGAAGGATCTTAAAGAGAGCAGAGAATGGAGACTGAGGTGCAGAAGCACTGTTACAGAGAGTAGAATTTGAAGACTGAGGTGCAGAATGACCGTTGCAGAGCAGAGGTTGGAGACTGAGGTGCAGAAGGATTGTTACAGAGAGCAGAAGTTGGAGACAGGGGGGCAGAATGACTGATGCAGAGAGTAGAGGTTTTAGACTGGGATGTACAAAGACTATTGCAGAGAGTAGAGGTTGGAGATTGGGGTTCAGAAGGACTGTATCAGAGAGCAGAGATTGAAGACTAAGGTGCAGAAAGACAGTTATGCATAGCAGATGTTGGAGACTGGGTTGTAGAAGGACTGACAGAAATCATAGGTTGGAAATTTGGGTGCAGAAGTATCAGAGAGCAGAGTTTGGAGAATGAAGTACCAAAGGACTGTTACAGAGAGCAAAGTTTGGAGACTGGGGTGCAGAATGACTGTTGCAGAGAGCAGATGTTGGAGACTAGGGTGCAAAAGGACTGTTGCAGAGAACAGAGAATGGAGACTGGGGTGCAGAAGGACTGTTGCAGAGAGCAGAGGTTGCAGACTGAGTGGCAGAAAGATGGTTACAGAGGGCAGAGTTTGAAGACTTTGGTTCAAACCACTGATACAGAAAGCACAGGTTCGATACTGGGGTGAATAAAACCCTTACAGAGAACAGAGGTTGGAGACTGTGGTATAGAAGGACTGTTAGAGAGAGCAGAGGTTGCAGACTGAGTGGCAGAAAGACGGTTACAGAGGGCAGAGTTTGGAGACATTGGTTCAAATGACTGATACAGAAAGCACAGGTTGGATACTGGGGTGCATAAGACCCTTACAGAGAACAGAGGTTGGAGACTGTGGTATAGAAGGTCTGTTACAGAGAGCAGAGGTTGGAGTCTGGGTTGCAGAAGGACTGTTACAGAGAACAGAGTTTTGAGACTGGGGTGCAGATGGATTATTGCAGAGAGCAGAGTTTTCAGACTGAGGTACAGAAGAACTGTTGCAGCAAGCAGATGTTGGAGACTGGGGTTCCCAAGGACTGTTGCAGCTAGCAGAGATTTCAGACTGGGGTGCACAAGGATCGTTGCAGAGAGCAGAGGTTGGAGACTGAGATGCAGAAGGATTGTTACAGAGAGCAAATATTGGAGACTGGGGAGTAGAAGGACTGTTGCTGAGAGCATAGGTTTTAGAATGGGATGTAGAAGGACTGTTGCAGAGAGTAGAGGTTAGAGATTGGGGTCCAGAAAGACTGTAGCAGAGAGCAAAGTTTGGAGTCTAAAGTGCAGAAGTACAGTTAAACAGAGCAGAGGTAGGAGACTGGGTTGCAGACGGACTGACACAGAAAGCAGAGGTTTGAGACTCGGGTGCAGAAGTCCATTACAGAGAGCAGAGGTTGTAGAATGCAATACAGAAAGACTGTTAAAGAGAGCAAAGTTTGGAAAAATGGGGTGGATAATGACTGTTGCAGAGAGCAGATGTTGAAGACTGGGGTACAAATGGACTGTTGCAGAGAGCAGAGGATGGATACTGGGGTGCAGAAGGACTGTTGCAGAGAGTAGAGGTTGCAGACTGAGTTGCAGAAGGACGGTTACAGAGGGTAGAGTTTGGTGACTGTGGTTCAATACAGAAAGCAAAAGTTGGATACTGGGGTGCATAAGGACCCTTACAGAGAACAGAGTTTAAAGACTGGGGTGTAGAAGGACTGTTGCAGAAAACAGAGGTTGGAGACTGTGGTGCAGAAGGACCGTTGCAGAGAGCAGAATTTGGAGATAGGTTCCAGAAGGACTGTTACAGCGAACAGGGGTTGGGGACTGGTGTGTTGAATGATCTTACAGAGAGCAGTGGTAGGAGACTGGGGTGCAGAAGGACTGTTTTAGAGAGAAGAGGTAGGAGACTGGGGTGCAGAAGGATCGTTGCAGAGAGTAGAGCTTGGAGACTGGGGTGCAGAAGGCCTGTTTCAGAGAGCAGAGGTTGGAGACTGGGGTGCAGAAGGACTGTTACAGAGAGCAGAGTTTGCAGACTGGGTTTCAGAATGGTCTTACAGAGAGCAGAGGTAAGAGACAGAGGTACAGAAAGACTGTTACAGATAGCAGAGTTTGGAGACTTGGGTACAGAGGAATTGTTGCAGAGAGCAGATTTTTCAGACTGAGGTACAGAAGAACTGTTGCAGAGAGGAGACGTTGGAGACTGGATTGCACAAGGACTGTTGCAGCGAGCAGATGTTGGTGACTGGGGTTCAGAAAGATCTTACAAAGAGCAGAGTTTGGAGACTGAGGTTCAGAAGCACTGTTACAGAGAGTAGAGATTGGAGACTGATGTGAGAGGGACCCTTGCAAAGAGCAGAGGTTGAAGACTGAATTGAAGAAGGATAGTTAAAGAGAGAAGAGGTTGGAGACTGGGGTGCAAAAAAACTTTTGCTGAGAGCAGAGGGTGGAGCCTGGGGTGTAGAAGGACTGTTGCAGAGAGTAGAGGTTGGAGATTGGGGTGCAGAATGACTGTTACAGAGAGCAGAGTTTGGAGACTGGGGTGGAGAAAGACTGTTGCGGAGAGCAGATGCTGGAGAATGGGGTGCAAAAGGAAAGCTGCAGAGAGAAGAAGATGGAGACTGGGGTGCAGAAGTATCCTTGGGGTGAGCAGAGTATGAAGAATGGGCTGTAGAAAGACTGTTACAGAGAGCAGAGGTTGGAGACTAGGGTTTAGAAGGACATTTTCAGAGAGCAGACGTTTGAGACTTGGGTGAAGAAGAACTGTTGCATAGAGCAGAGGATGGAGACTGAGATGCAGAAGACAGTTACAGAAAGCAGAGTTTGAAGACTGGGGTGCAGGAGGACTGTAACAGAGAGCAGACTTTGTATACTGGGGTGCAGAAGGATCGTTGCACAGAGCAGAGTTTTGAGACTTGGGTTAAGAAGGATTTTTAGAGAGAGCAGAGGTTTGAGACTGTGGTACAGAAGGACTGTTACTGAGAGCACAGGTTGGAGACTGGGGTGCAGAACGACTTTTACAGAGAGCACAGGTTAAAGACTGAGGTGCAGAAAAACTGTTAAAGAGAGCAAAGTTAGGAGACTGGGGTGAAAAATGAGTGTTGCAGAGAGCAGAAGTTGGAGACTGAGGTGCAGAAGGACCCTTACAGAGAGCAGAAGTTGGAGACTGGTGTGCAGAGGAGTGTTACAGAGAGCAGAGGTTGGAGACAGGTGTGCAGAAGGATCTTACAGGGAGCATAGGTTGGAGACTGGGGTGCAAAAGGACTGTTGCTGAGAGCAGAGGTTGAAGACTAGGGTAGAGAATGATCATTGAAGAGAGAAGAGTTTGGAGACTGGTCGCAAAACCCCTGTTACATACAGCAGAATTTGGAGACTGGGGTTAAGAAGGCCTTTAACAGAGAACAGTTCTTGGAGACTGGGGTGCAGAAGGACAGTTACAGAGAGCAGAGTTTGGAAACTGAAGTGCAGAAGGATCTTACAGAGAGCAGAGTCTGGAGACTGTGGTGCAGGAGGACTGTTGCAGAGAGCAGAAGTAGAAGACTGGGGTCCAGAAGGATCGTGGCAGAGAGCAGATTTTAGAGACTGAGGTGCAGATGGACTGTTACAGAGAGCAGAGTTTGGAGAGTGAGTTGCAGAAGAACAGTTACATAGAGCAGAGTTTGGAGACTGGTGTGCAGAAGGACTGTTACAGAGAGCAGAGGTTAAAGATTGGGGTTCAGATGGATCTTACAGAAAGCAGAGTTTGGAGACTGGGGTCCAAAAGGACAGTTGCAGAGAGCAGATGTTGGAGACTGGGATGTAGAAGAATCGTTGCAGAGAGAAGAGTTGGAGACTGGAGTGCATAAGGATCTTACAGAGAGTAGAGGTTGGTGAGTAGGGTGCAGAAGGACTGTTGCCAAGAGCAGAGGTTGGAAACTGGCTTGGAGAAAAATCATTGCAGAGAGAAGAGGTTGGAGACTTGGGTTCTGAAGGCCTGTTAAAGAGAGCAGAGGTTCGAGACTGGGTTGCAAAATTCTTGTTACAGAGAGCAGAAGTTGGAAACTATTCTGCAGAAGGACTGTTACAGAGAGCAGAGTTTGGAGACTGGGTTGCCGAAGGGTCTTACAGAGAGCAGAGGTAGGAGACTGAGGTGCGTAAGGATCATTGCAGAGAGCAGAGTTTTTAGACTGATTTCCTGAAGAACTGTTGCAGAGAGCAGATGTTGGAGTCTGGTGTGCAGAAGGACTGTTGCAGAGAGCAGAGGTTGGAGATTGTGGTGCAGAAGAATCCCTGCAGAGAGCAGAGGTTGGAAAGTGAGGTGTAGAAGGATCCTTGAAGAGAGCAGAGTTTGGAGACTGGGGTGCAGAAGGATGGTTAAAGAGAGCAGAGGTTGGAGACTGGAGTGCAGAAGGCCTGTTACAGAGAGCAGAGTTTTGAGACTGTGTTAAAAAAGGATCTTAGAGCGAACAGAGTTTGAAGAATCAGGTGCAGAAAGACTGAAAAAGAGAGTAGATGTTGGAGACTGAGGTGCAGAAGTAACATTGCAGAGTACAGAGTTTGGAGACTGAGGTGAAGAAGGATTGTTACAGATAGCAGAGATTGGAGACTGGGTTGCAGAAGGAGTGTTGCAGATAGCGGATTTTTGAGTCTAGGGTGCTGAAGGACTTTTATAGCGAGAAGATTTTGGAGACTGGGGTGCAGAAGGACTGATACAGAAAGCAGAGATTAGAGTCTGGGGTGCAGAAAGACCGATAAAGAGAGCAGAGTTTGGATTCTGCAGTATAGGAGGACTGTTTCAGAGAGCAGAGTTTGGAGACTGGGGTGCAGAAGGACTGTAAAAGAGAGCTGATGTTGGTAACTAGGGTGCCGGAGGAATGTTGCAGAGAGCAGAGTTTGGAGACTGGGGTTCAGAAGAACTGTTGCGGAGAGTAGAGGTTGGAGACTGACGTGCAGAAGGACTGTTGTAGAGATCAGAGTTTGGAGACTGGTGTGCAGTAGGATCATTGCAGAGAGCAGAGGTTAAAGACTGTGGTGCAGAAGGACTGTTACAGAGAGCAGAAGTTGGAGACTAAGGTGTAGAAAGACTGTTACAGAGAACATAGTTTGGAGATTCAGGTGCAGACGGACTGTTACAGGAAGCAGAGTTTGGAAATTGGGATGCAGAAGGATCATTAAAGAGAGCAGAGGTTGAAGACTGCGGTATAGAACTGTTTCCAATAGTAGAGGTTGGAGACTGGGGTGCAGAAGGACTGTTACAGAGAGCAGAGGTTTGAGACTGAGGTGTAGAATAAGTGTTACAGAGAGCAGAGTTTGGAGACTAAGGTGCAGAAGGACTGTAACAGAAAGCAGAGGTTGAAAATTGGGGAGTAGAATGACGGTTACAGGGAGCAGAGGTTAGGGACTGAGGTACAGAAGGACTGTTACAGAGAGAAGATCGCGGAAGGACTGTTGCAGAGGACAGGAGTTGGAGACTTGGGTGGAGAAGGAATGCTACAGAGAGCAGAGTTTAGAAACTGGAGTGCAGAATGATCTTACAGAGAGCAGAGGTTGGAGGCTGGGGATCAGATGGATCTTACAGAGAGCAGAGTTTAGAGACTGGTGTTCAAATGGACTGTTGCAGAGAGCAGATGTTGGAGACTGGGATGGAAAAGAATCGTTGCAGAGAGAAGAGGTTGGAGACTGGAGTGCATAAGGATCTTAAAGAGATCAGACGTTGGTGACTAGGGTGCAGGACTGTTGCAGAGAGCAGAAGTTGGAGACTGGGGTGGAGAAAAATTATTGCAGAGAGAAGAGGTTGGAGACTGTGGTTCTGAAGGCCTGTTACAGAGAGCAGAGTTTCGAGACTGGGTTGTAAAATTCCTGTTACAGAGAGCAGAGGTTGAAAACTATTCTGCAGAAGGACTGTTACAGAGAGCAGAGTTTGGAGACTTGGTTTCAGAAGGGTTATACAGAGAGCAGAGGTAGGACACTGAGGTGCAGAAAGATCGTTGCAGAGAGCAGAGTTTTTAGACTGAGTTGCTGATGGACCTTTGCAGAGAGCAGTTGTTGGAGATTGGTCTTCAGAAGGACTGTTGCAGAGCGCAGAGGTTGGAGACTGGGGTGAAGAATGATCTGTGCAGAGAGCAGAGGTTGGAGATTGGTGTGCAGAAGGACTGTTACAGAGAGCAGAGTTTGGAGACTGGGTTAGAGAAGGATCCTACAGAGAGCAGAGGTTAAAGAATCAGGTGCAGAAAGACTGTTTCAGGGAGTAGATTTTGAAGACTGAGGTGCAGAAGTAACGTTGCAGAGTACAGAAATTGGAGACTGAGGTGCAGAAGAATTGTTACAGAGAGCAGAGTTTGGAGACTGGGGTGAAGAAGGACTGTTGCAGATAGCGGACTTTGGAGACTGGGGTGCATAAGGACTGTTATAGAGAGCAGAGATGGGAGACTGGGTTGCAGAAGGACTGATACAGAATGCAGAGATTGGAGTCTGGGGTGCAGAAAGACCCTTACAGAGAGCAGAGGTTGGATTATGCAGTACAGGAGGAGTGTTATAGAGAGCAGAGGTTGGAGACTGGGGTGGAAAAGGACTGTAAAATAGAGCTGTTGTTGGTAACTAGGGTGCCTAAGGACTGTTGAAGAGAGCAGAGTATGGAGACTTGGGTGCAGAAGAACTGTTTCGGAGAGCAGAGGTTGGAGACAGTGGTGCAGAAGGATCTTACAGAGAGCAGAATTTGGAGACTGAGCTGAAGAAGGACTGTTGTAGAGATCAGAGGTTGGAGACTGGAGTGTAGTAGGATCATTGCAGAGAGCAGAGGTTAAAGAGTGGGGTGCAGAAGGATCGTTGCAGAGAGCAGAGGTCGGAGACTTGCGTGCAGAAGGCCTGATAAAGAGAGCAGATTTGGAAACGGGCGTGAAGAAGGCCTGTTACAGAAAAGAGAGGTTGGAGACTGGGGTCCAGAAGGACTTGTATAGAGAGCAGATTTTGAAGAAAGGGTTGCCGAAGGATCTTACAGAGAGCTAAGGTTGGAGTCTAAGGTGCAGGTGGACTGTTACAGAGAGCAGTGGTTGGATACTGGGGTGCAGAAGGATCGTGGAGAGGAGAGGTTTCAGACTGAGGTGCAGAAGTACTATTACAGAGAGCAGAGATTGGAGATTGAGGTGTAGAAGGACTGTTAAGGAGAGCAGAGTTTTGAAACTGAGGTGCAGAAGGACTGTTACAGAAAGCAGAGTTTGGAAATTGGGGTGCAGAAGGACCGTTTCAGAGAGCAGAGTTTGGAGACAAATGTATAGAAAGAATGTTACAGAGAGCAGAGGTTCGAGACTTGGGTGCAGAAGGACTGTTACAGAAAGCACAGCTTGGAGACTGAGGTGAAGAAGGATAGACACAGAGAGCAGAGGTTGAGACTGGGGTTCAGAAGGACTGATACAGAAACCAGAGTTTGAATACTGGGGTGAAGAAGGAATGTTAAAGAGAGAAGAGGTTGGAGACAGCGGTACAGAAGGATCTTACAGAGAGCAGAATTTGGAGACTAAGCTGCAGAAGGAATGTTGTAGAGGTCAGAAGTTGGAGACTGGGGTGCAGTAGGATCATTGCAGAGAGCAGAGGTTAAAGACTGAGGTGCAGAAGGATACTTGCAGAGAGCAGAGGTTGGAGACTTGTATGCAGAAGGCCTGTTAAAGAGAGCAGTTTGGGCGACTGGCGTGCAGAAGGCCTGTTACAGAGAGGAGAGGTTGGAGACTGGGGTGCAGAAGGACTGGTATAGAGAGCAGATTTTGAAGAAAGGGTTGCTGAAGAATCTTACAGAGATCAGAGGTTGGATAATGGGGTTCAGTAGAATCATTGCAGAGACCAGAAGTTGGAGATTGTTATTCAGAAGGATCATTGCAGAGAGCAGAGTTCAGAGACTTGGGTGCAGAAGGCCTGCTACAGAGAGCAGAGTATGGAGACTGGCGTGCAGAAGGCCTCTTACAGAGAGGCGAGGTTGGAGACTGGGGTGAAGAAAAACTGTTACACTGACCAGAGTTTGGAGACTGGTTTGTTGAAGGAACTTACAGAGAGCAGATGTTGGAGACTGAGGTGCAGGTGGACTGTTACAGAGAGCAGTGGTTGAAGACTGGGGTGCAGAAGAATCATGGAGAGCAGAGGTTTCAGACTGAGGTGTAGAAGGACTGTTACAGAGAGCAGAGGTTGGAAACTGGGGAGCAGAAGGACTGTTACAGAAAGCACAGGTTGAAGACTGAGGTGCAGAAGGATAGATACAAAGAGCAGAGTTTGGAGACTGAGGTTCAGAAAAACTGATTCAAAAAGCAGAGTTTGGAGACTGGGTTGCAGAAGGACCGTTACAGAGAGAAGAGGTTGGAAACTGCGGTACATAAGGTCTGTGACAGAGAGCAGATCTCGGAAACTGGGAAGCAGAAAGACTTTTCCAGAGGACAGAGGTTTGAGACTGGGGTGGAAAAAAATTTTACAGAGAGTAGAGTTTGAAAACTGGAGTGCAGAAAGATCTTACAGAGAGCAGAGTTTGGAGACTGTATTGCAGATGGACTGTTGCAGAGAGCAGACGTTGGAGACTGGGGTCCAGAAGGTTCGTTGCAGAGAGCAGAGTTTGGAGACTGGGGTGCAGTAGGACTGTTGCAGAGAGCAGATGTTGGAGACTAGGTTGGAAATGGACTGTTGCAGATAGCAGATTTTAGAGACTGGCGTGCAGAAGGATTGTTACAGAGAGAAGGGGTTTGAGACTGAGGTGCAGTAGGACTGTTACAGAGAGCAGTGTTTGGAAACTGGGGTGCAGAAGGACTGTTAGAGAGAGCAGAGGTTGGAGACTCGGTTCAGATGGATGTTACAGAGAGTTTGCAGACTGGGGTGCAAAAGGACAGTTGCAGAGAGCAGATGTTCGAGAATTGGGTGGAGAAGAATCGTTGCAGAGAGAAGAGGTTAGAGATTGGCGTGCAGAAGGCCTATTACAGAGAGTAGAGGTTGAAGACTGAGGTGCAGAAGGACTGTTTCAGAGATGAGAGGTTGGAGACTGGGGTTCAGTAGGATCATTGCTGAGAGCAGAGGTTGGAGACAGGCATGCAGAATGATCGTTGCATAGAGCAGAGTTTGGAGACATTTGTGCAGAAGGCCTGTTACAGAGAGGAGAGGTTTGAGAGTGGGGTGCAGAAGGACTGTTATAGAGAGCAGTGTTTGGAGACTGAGTTGCTGAAGGATCTTACAGAGAGCAGAGGTTAAAGACTGAGCTTCAGGTGCACTGTTACAGAAAGCAGTGGTTAGAGACTGGGGTGCAGAAGAATCGTGGAGAGCAGAGATTTCAGACTGAGGTACAGGTGGACTTTTACAGAGAGCAGTGATTGGAGACTGGGGTGTAGAAGGACTGTTACAGAGAGCAGAGTTTGGAGACTCAGGTGCAGAGAAACTATTACAGGAAGCAGAGTTTAGAAATTAAGGTGCAGAAGGACCGTTACAGAGAGTAGATTTTGGAGACTGCAGTATAGGACTGTTACCTAGAGAAGAGGTTAAAGACTGGAGTGCAGAAGGACACTTACATAGAGCATAGGTTGGAGACTGAGGTGCAAAGGACAGATACAGAGACAGATTTTGGAGACTGGGGTTCAGGCAGACTGATACAGAAAGCAGAGGTTGGAGACTGGGGTGTAGAAGGACCTTTATAAAGAGCAGAGGTTGGAGACTCTGAAACAGAAGGACTGTTACAGAGAACAGATCTCGGAGACTGGGGAACAGAAGGACTGTTGCAGAGAGCAGATGTTGAAGACTGGGGTGCAGAAGGAATGTTGCAGAGAGCAGATTTTAGAGAATGCGGTGCAGAAGGACTGTTACAGAGAGCAGGATTTGGAGACTGAGGTGCAGAAAGACTGTTACAGAGAGCAGAGTTAAGAGATTTGGGTGTAGAAGGACTGCTACAGAGAGCATAGGTTGGAGACTGGGGTTCAGATAGATCCACAGAGAGCAGAGTTTGGAGACTGTGGTTCAAAACGACTGTTGCAGAAAGCAGATGTTGGAGACTGGGGTGGAGAAGAATCGTTGAAGAGAGAAGAGGTTGGAGACTGGGGTGCAGAAAGCCTGTTAGAAAAAGCAGAGTTTGGAGACTGGGTTGCAGAAGTTCTGTTACATAGAGCAGAAGTAGGAGACTGTTGTGCAGAAGGACAGGTACAAAGCGCAGAGTTTAAAGACTGGTTTGCAGAAAAATCTTACAGAGAGCATAGTTGAGAGACTGAGGTGCAGAAGGTCTGTTACAGAGAGCCAAGGTAGGAGACTGGGGTGCAGAAGGGTCGTTGCAGAGAGCAGAATTTTAAGACTGAGGTGCAGAAGGACTGTTGCAGAGAGCAGATGTTGGTAAGTAGTGTGCAGAAGGACTGTGGTAGAGAGCAGATGTTTTAGACTAGGGTGGAAAAGTCCTGTTACAGAGAGCAGAGGTTGGAGACTCGGGTGCAGAAGGACTGTTACAGAGAGCAGAGGTTGGATACAGGTGTGCAGAAGCATCTTACAGAGAGCAGAATTTGGAGACTGAGGTGCAGATGGACTGTTGCAGAGATCAGAGGTTGGAGACTGGGGTGCAGAAGGATCGTTGCAGAGAGCACATTATGGAGACTAGGGTGCAGAAGGCCTGCTACAGAGAACAGAGTTGGGAGACTGGCGTCCAAAAAGCCTGTTACAGAGAGCAGAGTTTGGAGACTGGGTTGCTGAAGTATCTTACAGAGAGAAGAGGTTGGAGACTGAGGTGCAGGTGGACTGTTACAGAGAGCAGTGGTTGGGGACTGAGGTGCAGAAGGACCATGCAGAGAGGAGAGGAGTCAGACTGAGGTGCAGAAGGACTGTTACATAGAGCAGAGGTTGAAGACTGAGGTGTAGAAGTACTGTTAGATAGAGTAGAGTTTGGAGACTGATGTGCAGAAGAACTGTTACAGAAAGCAGAGGTTGGAAATTGGTGTGCAGAAGGACCGTTACAAAGACCAGAGTTTGGAGACTGTGGTATAGAAAAACTGTTACAGAGAGCAGAGGTTGGAAACTGGGGTGTAGAAGGAATGTTACAAAGAGCACGGGTTGGAGACTGAGGTGCAGCAGCATAGATACGGAGAGCAGAGTTTTGAGACTGGTGTTCAGAAGGACTGTTATAGAGAACAGTGTTTAGAGACTGTGGTGCAGAAGAATCGTGCAAAGAGTAGAGGTGTCAGACTGATGTGCAGAAGGACTGTTACAGTGAGAAGAGTTTGGAGACTGAGGTGTAAAAGGGCTGTTACAGAGAGATGAGTTTGGAGACTGAGGTGCAGAAGGACTGTTACAGAAAGATGTGGTTGGAAATTGGGGTGCAGAATGACCGTAACAGAGACCAGAGTTTGGAGACTGCGGTATAGAAAAACTGTAACAGAGAGCAGAGGTTGGAGACTGAGGTGCAGAATAATAGATACAGAGAGCAGAGGTTTGAGACTGGGTTTTAGAAGGATCCTACAGAGAGCAGAGGTTGGAGTGTGAAGTGCAGAAGGACTGTTACAGAGACTAGAGGTTGGAGACTGAGGTGCATAAGGACCGTTGCAGAGAACAGAGTTTGGAGACTGAGGTGCAGAAGGATTGTTACAGAGAGCAAAGTTTGGAGACTTGGGTGCAGAAGGACTGTTGCAGAGAGCAGAGGTTGGAGAATGGGGTGAAGAAGGACTGTTGTAGAGAGCAGCGGATGAATACTGGGCTGCAGAAGGAATGTTGCAGAGAGTACATTTTGGAGACTGAGTTGCAGACTGACTCTTAGAGATAGCAGAAGTTTGAGACTGGGGTGCAGAAGGACTGTTTGCAGAGAGCAGAGCTTGGAGACTGAGCTGCAAAATTTTGTGACACAGAGCAGAGGTTGGACACTGGGGTGCAGAAGAATCGTTGCAATAAGCAGAGCTTAGAGACAGGGGTGCAGAAGGATTTTACAGAGAACAGAAGTTGGAGAAGTATTGCAATAGGACTGTTGCAAAGATAAGAGGTTGGAGACTGGGGTGCAGTAGGATCATTGCAGAGAGCAGAGGTTCGAGATGGGGTTCAGAAGGATGGTTGCAGAGAGCAGAAGTTTAAGACTGGGGTGCAGAAGGGTCGTTGCAGAGAGCAGAGTTCTAAGACTAAGGTGCAGAAGGACTGTTGCAGAGAGCAGATGTTGGTAACTAGTGTGCAGAAGGACTGTTGTAGAGAGCAGAGGTTTTAGACAAGGGTAGAAAAGTCCTGTTACAGAGAGCAGAGTTTGGAGACTCGGGTGCAGAAGGACTGTTACAGAGAGCAGAGGTTGGATACAGGTGAGTAGAAGCATCTTACAGAGAGCAGAATTTGGAGACTGAGATGCAGATGGACTGTTGCAGAGATCAGAGGTTGGAGACTGGGGTGCAGAAGGATCGTTGAAGAGAGCACATTATGGAGACTGGGTTGCAGAAGGCCTGCTACAGAGAACAGAGTTGGGAGACTGGCGTCCAGAAGGCCTGTTACAGAGAGGAGAGTTTGGAGAGTGGGGTGCAGAAAAACTGTTACAGAGAGCAGAGTTTGGAGATTGGTTTGCTGAAGGAACTTACAGAGAGCAGATGTTGGAAAGTCAGGTGCAGGTGGACTGTTACATAGAGCAGTGGTTGGAGACTGGGGTGCAGAAGGATTATGGATAGCAGAGGTTTCAGACTGAGGTGTTGAAGAACTGTTACAGAGAGCAGAGTTTACAGACTGAAGTTCAGAAGGACTGTTACAGAAAGCAGAGGTTGGAAATTGGGGTGCAGAAGGACCATTACAGAGAGCAGAGTTTAGAAACTGCGGTATAGAAGGACTGTTACAGAGAGCAGAGGTTGGAGACTGGGGTGCAGAAGGACTGTTAAAGAAAGCACAGGTTGAAGACTGAGGTGCAGAAGGATAGATACAAAGAGCAGAGGTTGGAGACTGGAGTTCAGAAGGACTTATTCAAAAAGCAGAGGGTGGAGACTGGGTTGCAGTAGGACTGTTACAGAGAGCAGAGGTTGAAATCTTCGGTACATAAGGTCTGTGACAGAGAGCAGATCTCAGAAACTGGGGAGCAGAAGGACTGTTGCAGAGGACAGATGTTTGAGAATGGGGTGGAGAAGAAATTTTACAGAGAGCAGAGTTTGAAAACTGAAGTGCAGAAAGATCTTACAGAGAGCAGAAGTTGGAGACTGTATTGCAGATGGACTGTTTCAGAGAACAGACGTTGGAGAAAAGGGTCCAGAAGGTTCCTTGCAGAGAGCAGATGTTGGAGACTGGGGTGGAAAAGGACTGTTGCAGAGAGCAGATTTTAGACACTGGTTTGCAGAAGGATTGTTACAGAGAGCAGGTGTTGGAGACTGAGGTTCGGTAGGACTGTTACAGAGAGCAGAGTTTGTGGACTGGCGTGCAGAAGGACTGTTAGAGTGAGCAGAGGTTGGAGACTGCAGTCCAGATGGATGTTACAGAGAGTTTGCAGACTGGGGTGCAAAAGGACAGTTGCAGAGAGCAGATGTTCAAGAATTAAGTTGAGAAGAATCATTGCAGAGAGAAGAGGTTGGAGACTGGGGTGCAGAAGGCCTATTTCAGAAAGCAGAGGTTGAAGACTGAGGTGCAGAAGGACTGTTTCAGAGATGAGAGGTTGGAGACTGGGGTTTAGTAGGATCATTGCAGAGATCAGAGGTTGGAGACAGGCGTGCAGAATGATCGTTGCATAGAGCAGAGTTTGGAGACATTTGTGCAGAAGGCCTGTTACAAAGAGGAGAGGTTTGAGAGTGGGGAGCAGAAAAACTGTTATAGAGAGCAGTGTTTGGAGACTGAGTTACTGAAGGATCTTACATTGAGCAGAGGTTAAAGACTGAGCTACAGGTGAACTGTTACAGAGAGCAGTGGTTAGAGACTGGGGTTCAGAAGAATCATGGAGAGCAGAGGTTTCAGACTGAGGTACAGGTAAACTTTTACAGAGAGCAGTGATTGGAGACTGGGGTGTAGAAGGACTGTTACAGAGAGCAGAGTTTGGAGGCTCAGTTGCAGAAAAACTGTTACAGGAAGCAGAGTTTGGAAATTAAGGTGCAGAAGGACCGTTACAGAGAGCAGATTTTGGAGACTGCGGTATAGGACTGTTACCTAGAGCAGAGGTTAAAGACTGGAGTGCAGAAGGACTCTTACATAGAGCATAGGTTGGAGACTGAGGTGCAAATGATAGATACAGAGAACAGATTTTGGAGACTGGGGTTCAGGCAGACTGATACAGAAAGCAGAGTTTGGAGACTGGGGTGTAGAAGGACCTTTACAAAGAGCAGAGGTTGGAGACTGCGAAACAGAAGGACTGTTACAGAGAACAGATCTCGGAGACTGGGGAGCAGAAGGACTGTTGCAGAGAGCTGAGGTTGAAGACTGGGGTGGAGAAGGAATGTTATAGACAGCAGAGTTTGGAAACTAGAGTTCAGAAGGATCTTATAGAGAGCTGAGTTTGGAGACTGTGCTGCAGAAAAACTGTTACTAAGAGCAGAGGTTGGAAACTGGGGTCCAGAAGGATCGTTGTAGAGAGTGGAGTTTGGAGACTGGGGTGCAGAAAGAGTGTTGCAGAGAGCAGATGTTGAAGACTGGGGTGCAGAAGGACTGTTGCAGAGAGCAGAGGTATGAGAGTGAAGTGCAGATGGACTGTTACAGAGAGTGGTGGTTGGAGAATGAGGTGTAGAAGGACAGTTGCAGAGAACAGAGTTTGGAGGCAGAGGTGCAGAAGGATTGTTATAGAAAGCAGAGTTTGGAGACTGGTTGCAGAAAGACTGTTGCAGAGAGCAGAGGTTGGAGACTGGGGAGCTGAAGGACTGTTGCAGAAGACAGAGTTTGGAGACTGGGGTGTTGCAGGAAATTTGCAGAAAGCAAAGGTTAAAGAATGGGGTGGAGAAATAATGTTACAGAGAGCAGAGTTTGGATACTGAAGTGCAGAAGGATCTTACAGAGAGCAGACGTTGGATACTTTGGTGCAGAAGGACTGTTGAAAAGAGCAGAGTTTGGAGACTGGGGTGGAGAAGGACTTTTGCAAAGAGCAGTGGTTTGAGACTGGGGTGCAGAAGGACTGTTGCAGAGAGCAGAGTTTGGAGACTGGAGTGCAGAAGGACTGTTGCAGAGAGCAGAGGTTGGAGACTGATGTGCAAAATTCTTGTTACATAGAGCAGAGGTTGGAGATTGAGGGGCAGAAAAATTGTTATAGAGAGCAGAGTTTGCAGACTGGGATGCAGAAGGACTGTTGCAGAGAGAAGACGTTGGAGACTGGGGTGCAGAAGGATTGTTGCAGAGATCAGAGTTTGGAGACTGGGGTGCAGAAGGACTGTTACAGAGAGCAGAGGTTGGATACTGAGGTGCAGAAAGACTCTTAGAGAAAGCAGAATTTGGAGACTAGGGTGCAGAAGGATTGATACAGAAACCAGAGTTTGGAGTATGTGCTGCAAAAGACCTTTACAGAGAGCAGAGTTTGAAGACTGCAGTATAGAAAAACTGTTGTATAGGGAAGAGGTTGGAGACTGAGGTGCAGAAGGATAGATACAGAGAACAGAGGTTGGAGACTGGGGTTCAGAAAGACTTATACAGAAAGCAGAGTTTGGAGACTGGGGTGTAGAAGGACTGTTACAGAGAGCAGATTTTGGACACTCATGTGCAGAAGGACTGTTACAGGAAGCAGAGTTTTGAAATTGGGGTGCATTAAAACTTTTACAGAAAGCAGATGTCGGAGACTGTGGTATAGGACTGTTATCCAGAACAGATGTTGGGGACTGGGGTGTAGAAGGACTCTTACATAGAGCACAGGTTGGAGACTGAGGTGCAGAAGGATTGATACAGAAAACAGACGTTGGAGACTGGGGTTCAGACAGACTGATACAGAAAGCAGAGGTTGGATACTGGGGTGTAGAAGGACCGTTACGAAGAGCCAAGGTTGGAGACTGCGGTACAGAAGGACTGATACAGAGAGCAGATGTTCGAGACTGGGGAGCAGAAGGACTGTTGCAGAGGACAGAGGTTGGAGAATGTGGTGGAGAAGGAATGTTACAGAGAGCAGAGTTTGGAAACTGGAGTGCAGATAGATCTTACAGAGAGCAGAGGTTGGAGACTGTGGTGCAGAAGAACTGTTGCAGAGAGAAGACAGTGGAGAATGGGGTCTGGAATAATCATTGCATAAAGCAGAGTTTGGAGACTGGGGTGCAGAAGGACTATTACACAGAGAAGAGTTTGGAGACTGTTGTGCAGCAGGACTGTTGCAGAGAGCAGATGTTGCAGACTGGGGTGTAGAATAATCGTTGCAGAGAGAAGAGGTTGGAGGCTGTAGTGCAGAAGTACACTTACAGAGTGCAGAGTTTAAAGACTTGGTTGCAAAGGATCTTACAGAGAGCAGAGTTGGAAGACTGAGGTGCAGAAGGATTGTTAGAGAGAGCAGAGGTAAGAGTCTGAGGTGCAGAAGGACTGTTACAGAGAGTAGAGGTTGGATACAGGGGAGGAGAAGTACCTAATAGAGAGCAAAATTTGGAGACTGAGGTGCAGAAGGACTGTTGCAGAGATCAGAAGTTGGATAGTGGGGTGCAGTTGGATCATTGCAGAGAGCAGATTTTGAAGACTGGGGTGCAGAAGGCCTGCTACAGAGAGAAGAGTTTGGAGACTGGCTTGCAGAAGGCCTGTTACAGAGAGGATAGGTTGGAGACTGAGGTGCAGGTGTACTGTTATACAGAGCAGTGTTTAGAGACTGGGGTGCAGAAGGATCATGCAGAGAGCAGAGGTGTCAGACTGAGGTGCAGAAGGACTGTTACAGAGAGGAGAGTTTGAAGATTCAGGTGCAGAAGGACTGTTACAGAGAGCAGAGTTTGGAGACTGAGGTGCAGTAAGATCGTTACAGAGCAGAGGTTGAAGACTGTGGTGCAGAAGGCCTGTTACAGAGAAAAGAGTTTCGAGACTGAGGTGAAGAAGGATTTTTACAGAGAGCAGAGTTTGGACACTGATGTGCAGAAGGACTGTTACAGAGAGCAGAGCTTGGAGACTGGGGTGCAGAAGGACTGTTGCAGAGACCAGAGGTGGGAGACTTAGATGCATAAGGATCACTACAGAGAGCAGAGGTTGGAGACTGGGGTGCAGCAGGACAGTTGCAGAGAGCACTCTTGGAGACTGGGGTGCAGAAAAATGTTGCAGAGAGCAGAGGTTTGTGACTGGGGTTAAAAAGGACTGTAGTGGAGAGCAGAGGTTGGAGACTGGGGTTCAGTAGGATCGTTGCATAGAGCAGAGATTGGAGACTGGGGTGTAGAAGGACTTTTGCAGAGAGAAGAGCTTGAAGACTGGGGTGCAGAAGGACTGTTGCAGAGAGCAGAGTTTGGAGACTGAGGTGCAGAAGGACATTTACGGAGAGCAGAGTTTGGAGACTGGGGTGCAGAATAACTGATATGGAAATTAGAGTTTGGAGTCTCGTGTGCAGAAGGACTCTTACAGAGAGCAGAGTTTGGAGCCTGGGGTGTAGAAAGACTTTTGCTGAGAACAGAGTTTGGAGACTGGGGTGCAGAAGGAATGTTGCATAGAGCAGAAGTTGGAGACTGAGGTGGAGAAGGACTGTTATAGAGAGAAAACTTTGGAACCCGGGGTGAAGAAGGATCTCACAGTAAGCAGAAGTTGGAGAGTGGGGTGCAGAAGAACTGTTCAAAAAAGCAGAGGTTGGAGAGTGAGGTGCAGAAGGACTGTTACAGAGAGCAGAGTTTGGAGACTGGGGTGCAGAATAACTGATATGGAAAGTAGAGTTTGGAGACTGGGGTGCAGAAAAAACGTTACAGACAGCAGAGGTTGGAGTCTGCGGTACAGAACAACTGTTACAAAGAGCAGAGTTTGGAGCCTGGGGTGCAGAATGACTGTTGCTGAGAATAGAGGATTGATACTGGGGTGCAGAAGGAACGTATCAGAGAGCAGAGTTTGGAGACTGAGGTGCAGAAGGACTGTTACAGAGAGCAAAGTTTGGAGACCGGTGTGAAGAAGGATCTTACAGAGAGCAGAGGTTGGAGACTGGGTGCAGAAGGACTGTTGCAGACAGCAGTGGTTGGAGACTGAGTTGGAGAAGGATCATTGCAGAGAGAAGAGGTTTGAGACTGGGGTGCATTAGGCCTATTACAGAGAGCAGAGTTTGGAGACTGTGGTGCAGAAGACCTGTTACAGAGAACAGAGGTTAGAGACTGGTGTGCTGATGGATTGTTACAGATAGCAGAGAATGGAGACTGAAGTGCAGAAGGACTCTTACAGAGAGCACGTTTGGAGACTGGCGTGCAGAAGTTTCATTGCGGAGAGCAGAGGTTGGATTTTGAGGGTCAGAAGGATCGTTGCAGAGAGCAGAGGTTTCAGACTGTTTTGCAGAAAGATCGTTACAGAGAGGAGAGGTTGGAGACTGGGGTGCAGAAGGACAGTTATAGAGAGCACCGATTGAGACTGGGGTGCAGAAGAAATGTTGCAGAGAACAGAATTTGGAGACTGGGTTTCAGAAGGACTCTTACTGAGAGCAGAGGTTGGAGAATGGGGTGAAGAAGAACTGATACAGAAAGCTAAGGTTGGAGACTGGGGTGCAGAAGGACGATTACAGAGAGCAGAGTTTTGAAAATGCGGTACAGAAGGACTGTTACAGAGAGCAGAGTTAAGATACTGGTGTGAAAAAGGACTGATCCAGAAAACATAGGTTGGAGAATGGGGTTCAGAAGGCCTTTTGCAGAGAGCAGCGGTTAGAGACTAAGGTGCAGAAGGTTCATTACAGAGAGCAGAGGTTGGACACTGAGGTGCAGAAGGACTGTTACAGAGAGGAACGGTTGGAGACTGGGGTGCAGAAGAAAAGTTGCAGAGAGCAGAGGATGGAGACTCAGGTGAAAAAGGATCGCTGCAGAGAGAAGAGGTTGGAAACTGGGTTGCAGAAGGCCTGTTACAGAGTGCAGAGTTTGGTGAGGGGGGTGCAGAAGGTTTGTTACAGAGAGCAGAGGTTGGAGACTTAGGTTGAGAAGGATTGTTTCAGAGAGCAGATGTTGGAGACTGGGGTGAAGAAGGACCGTTACAGATTGCAGAACGTGGAGATTGAGGTGGAGAAAGATCTTGAAGAGAGCAGAGGTTGAAGACTGAGGTGCAGAAGGATAGCTACAGAGAGCAGAGGTTGGAGACTGGGGTACAGCAGGACAGTTACAGAGAGCATAGGTTGGAGACTGGGGTGCAGAAGAAATGTTGCAGAGAGCAGAGTGTTGAGACTGGGGTGAAGAAAGACTCTAGCGGAGAGCAGAGGTTGGAGACTGGAGTGCAGAAGGACTGTTGCAGAGAGTAGAAGTTGGAGACTGGAATGCAAAAGGATCCTTGCAGAGAGCAGTGGATGGAGACTGGAGTGTAGTAGGACTATTGCAGAGAGAAGAGCTTGGAGACTGGGGTGCAGAAGGACTTTTGCAGAGAGCAAAGTTGGAGACTGAGGTGCAGAAGGACTGTTACAGATAGCAGAGGTTGAAGACTGGGGTGAAGAAGGATCGTTGTAAAGATCAGAGGTTTCAGACTGAGGATTAGAAGGACTGTTACAGAGAGCAGAGGTTGGATTCTGAGGTGCAGAAGGACTGTTACAGAGAGCAGACTTTGGAGACTGGTGTGCAGAAGGACCGTTGCACAGAGCAGATGTTAGAGACTGGGGTGCAGAAGGACTGTTACAGAGAGCAGAAGTTGAAGACTGAGGTGCAGAAGGATTGTTACAGAGAGCAGAGTTTGAATACTGGGGTGCAAAAGAACCATTACAAAGAGCAAAGTTTTGAGACTGATGTGCAGAAGGACTTTTCCAGAGAGCACAGGTTGGATACTGTGGTGCAGAAGGACTGTTACAGAGAGCAGATGTTGGAGACTGGGATGCAAATGGATCTTACAGATAGCAGAGTCTGGAGACTGAGGTGCAGAAGGACTGTTGCAGAGAGCAGAGTTTAGAGACTGAGGTGCCGAAGGATGGTTGCAGAGAGAAGAGGTTGGAGACTGGGGTGCACAAGGACTTTTTCAGAAAGCAGAGGTTGGCAAATGGAGAGCAGAAGAACCATTACAAAAAGAAGAAGTTGAAGACTGCAATACAAAAGGATTGTTACAGGGAGCAGAGGTTGGAGAGTGGATAGAAGAAGAATCGCTGCAGATTGCAGATGTTTGAGACTGGGGTGCAGAAGGACTGTCACAGAGTGCAGAGGTTGGAAACTGAGGTGCAGAATGATCGTTGCAGAGAGAAGAGATTGGAGACTGGGGTGTAGAAGGCCTGTTACAGAGAGCATAGTTTGAGACTGGGGTGCAGAAGACCTTTTACAGAGAACAGAGGTTGGAGACAGGGGTGCAGAAGGATTTTTACAGATAGCACATTTTGGAGAATGGAGTGCAGAAGGATCATTGCAGAGAGCAGAGGTTTTAGACTGAGGCTTAGAAGGACTGTTACAGAGAGCAGAGTTTGGAATCTGAGGCTTAGAAGGACTGTTCCAGAAAGCAGAGTTTAGCAATTCGCGTGTAGAAGAACCATTATACAAAGAAGAGGTTGGAGACTGCGGTACAGAAGGACTGTTACAAAGAGCAGAGTTTGGAGACTGGGGTGCAGAAGGACCGTTGCAGAGAGCAGATGTTGGAGACTGGGGTAGAGAAGGACTGTTACAGAGAGCAGACGTTGGAGACTGAGGTGCAGAAGTATTGTTACAGAGAGCAGAGTTTTGAGACTGGGGTGCAGAAGGACGATTACAGAGAGCAAAGGTTGGAGACTGAGGTGCCGAAGGACTTTTAAAGAGAGCAGAGTTTGGATACTGGGGTGTAGAAGAACTGCTACAAAGAGCAGAGTTTGGAGACTGAGATGAAAAATGATCTTCCAGAGAGCAGAGTCTAGAGACTGGGGTGCAGAAAGACTGTTACAGAAAGCAGAGGCTGGCAATTGGGGAGCATAAGGACCGTTACAAAGTGAAGAGGTTGGAGACTGCGATACAAAAAGACTGTTACAGAGAGCAGAGGTTGGGGACTGGGTAGAAGAAGGATACTTTCAGAGAGCAGATGTTGGAGACTAGGGTGCAGAAGGACTGTTACATAGAGCAGAGGTTGGAGACTGAGTTGCAGATGGATCGTTACAGAGAGCAGAGTTAGAGACTGGGGTGCAGAAAGACTTTTACAGAGAGCAGAGGTTGGAGACTGGGGTGCAGAAGGATTCTTACAGAGAGGGGAGGATGGAGACTTTTGTGCAGAAGGACTGATACAGAAAGCAGAGTTTGGAGATTGGAGTGCAGAAGAACTGTATAGAGAGCAGAGGTTTGAGACTGGGGTGCAGAAGGATTGTTACAGAGAGCAGAGGTTGGAGACTCGGGTGCAGAAGGACTGTTACAGAGAGAAGAGGTTCGAGATTGTGGTGCAGAACAACTGTTACAGAGAGCAGAGGTTGGAGACTGGGGTCTAGAAGGCCTGTTACAGAGAGCAGAGTTTGGAGACGGAGGTGCAGAAGGATTGGTACAGTGAGGAGAGGTTAACGACTGAGGTGCAGAAGTACTGTTACAGAGAGCAGAGGTTGGGAACTGGGGTGCAGAAGGATCGTTGCAGAGATCAGACGTTGGAACCTGAGGTGCAGAAAGATCTTTCCAGAGATCAGAGTTTGGGGACTGAGGTGTAGAAGGATCTTTATAGAGAGCAGAGGTTGGCAACTGGGGTCAGGAACAATGTTACAGAAAGCATAGTTCGGAGACTGGGGAGAAGAAGAAATGTTGCAGAGAACAGAGGTTAAAACTGGGGTACAGAAGGACTATTGCAGAGAACAAATTTGGAGACGGAGGTGCAGGAGAACTGATACAGAGAGCAGAGTTTTGAGACTGAGGTCCAGAAGGATTGTAACAGAGATCAGAGTGTGGAGACTGGGGTGCAGAATGAGTGTTACAGAGAGCAGAATTTTGAGTTTGGGGTGCAGAAGAACTGTTACCGAGAGCAGAGGTTGGAGACTGGGGTGCAGAAAAACTGTTTCAGAGAGTAGAGTTTGGAAAATGAGGTGCAGAAAGACTGTTACAGAGAGGAGAGGTTGAAAACTGTGGTGCAGAAGGACCGTTGCACAGAGAAGAACTTAGAGCTTGCGGAGAAGAAGGATCGTTGCAGAGAGCAGATGTTCGAGACTGGGGTGCAGAAGGACTGTTACACAGAGCAGAGCTTGGAGTATAAGGTGCAGAAGGACTGTTGCAGAGAGCAGAGTTTGGAGACTGGTGTGCAGAAAGATCGTTAGAGCGAGCAGAAGTTGGAGACTGAGGTGCATAAGGATCGCTACAGAGAGCAGAGTTTGGAGACCAGGGTGCAGTAGGATAGTTACAGAAAGCACAGGTTGGAGACTGGGGTGCATAAGAAATGTTGCAGAGACCAGATGTTGGAGACTGGGATGAAGAAGGACTGTAGCAGAGAGCAGAGGTTGGAGACTGGGGTGTAGAAGGACTGTTGCAGAGAGCAGACGTTGGAGACTGGGATGCAGAATGATCCTTCCAGAGAGCAGATGTTGGAGACTTGGGTGCAGAAGGATTGTTAGACATAGTACAGTTTGGAGACTGGGGTGTATAAGGATTGATGTAGAGAGCAGAGGTTTCAGATTGAGGCTTAGAAGGACTGTTACAGAGAGGAGAGTTTAGAGTCTGAGGTGCAAAAGGACTTTTATAGAAAGCAGAGGTTGGCAATTGGGGTGCAGATGGATTGTTACAAAGAGAAGAGTTTGGAGACTGCGATATGAATGGACTTTTATAGAGAGCAGAGTTTCGAGACTGGGTAGAAGAAGGATTGTTGCAGAGAGCAGATGTTGGAGACTCGGGTGCATAAGGACTGTTACAGAGAGCAGAGGTTGGAGACTGAGTCGCAGAAGGACAGTTACAGAGAGTACAGGTTGGAGACTGGGGTGCAGAAGAAATGTTGCAGAGAGCAGAGTTTGGAGACTTGGGTGCATAAGGACTGATGCAGAGAGCAGAGTTTGGAGACTGTGGTGCAGAAGGACTGATACAGAGAACTGAGTTTGGATACTGGGTTGCAGAAGGATCGTTGCACAGAGCAGAGGTTGAAAACTATGGTGAAGAAGAAGAGTTCCACAGAGCAGAGTTTGGTTCGTGGGATGTAAAAAGACTGCTGCAGAGAACAGAGTTTGGAGTCTGAGGTACAAAAAGACTGATACAGAGAGCAGAGGTTGGAGACTGGGGTACAGAAGAACTGATACACAAAGCAGAGGTTAGAGACTGGGGTTCAGAAGGACCGTTACAGGGAGCAGAGTTTGGAGACTGCAGTAGAGAAAGACTTTTACAGAGAGCAAAGTTTGGAGACCGGGGTGCAGAAGGATTGTTACAGAGAGCAGACGTTGGGGACTGGGGTCCAGAAGGACTGTTGCAGAGAGCAGAGTTTGGAGACTGAGGTGAAGAAGGATCATTGCAGAGAGAAGAGGTTGGAGACTGGGGTGCAGAAGGCCTGTTACAGAGTGCAGAGATTGGAGACTGGGGTGCAGAAGTAATGTTACAGATAGCACAATTTTGAGACTGGGTTGCACAAAGATCTTCCAGCGAGCATTTTGGAGACTGAGGTTAAGAAGGACTATTACAGAGTGCAAGAGTTGGAAACTGGGGTGCAGAAGGATTGTGGCAGAGAGCAGAGTTTTTAGACTTAGGTGCAGAAGGACTGTTGCATAGAGGAGATGTTGGATCCTGGGGTGCAGAAGGACTGTTGCAGAGATCAGAGTTTTGAGACCGTGGTGCAGAAGGATCGTTGCAGAGAGCACAGATTGGAGACTGGGGTGCAGAAGGCCTGTTAGAGAGAGCAGAGGTTAAAGACTGGGGTGCACAAGGCTTGTTACAGAGAGCAGAGTTTGGAGACTGGGGTGCAGAAGGACTGTTACAGAGAGCAGCATTAGAAGAATGCGTGACAGAAGGATGTTACAGAGAACAGAGTTTGGAGACAAAGGTGCTGAAGGACTTTTACAGAGAGTAGAGGGTGGAGACTGTGGTGCAGAGGGAGTGTTACAGAGAGCAGAATTTGGAAACTGGGGTGTATAAGGACCGTTGCTGTGAGCAGAGATTGGAGCCTGGAGAGAAGAAGGATCGTTGCAGAGAGCAGATGTTGGAGACTGGGGTGCAGAAGGACTGTTAAAGAGAGCAGAGGTTGGAGACTGAGGTGCAGAAGGACTTTTACAGAGAGCAGAATATGGAGATGAGGTGTAGAAGGATCGTTACATAGAACAGAGGTTGGAGACTGTGTTGCAGAAGGACTGATACAGAGATCAGATTTGGAGACTAGGGTGCAGGAGGATCGTTGCAGAGAGCAGAGGTTAGAAACTAAGGTGCAGAAGGATCGTTACACAGAGCAAATTTTGGTTACTGGAGAGTAAAATGACTGCTGCAGTGCACAGAGGTTGGAGACTGAGGTGCAAAAGAACTGATACAGAGAGCAGATGTTGGAGACTGGGGTGCAGAAGTACTGTAGCAAAGAGCCGAGGTTGGAGACTGGGGTGCAGAAGGACTGTTGCAGAGACCAGAGGTTGGAAACTGGGGTGAAGAAGGACTGTTGCAGAGAACAGAGTGTGGAGACTGGGGTTCAGAAGAGCCGTTGCAGAGAGCAGAGTTTGGAGACTCGGGTGCAGAAGGATTGTTACAGAGAGCAGAAGTTGGAGACTGGGGTGCAGAAGGATCGTTGCACAGAGCAGAGGTTGGAGACTGAGGTTAAGAGAGATCTTTGAAGAGAGAAGAGGTCGGAGACTGGGTGCAGAAGGCCTGTTACAGAGAGCAGAGTTTGTAGACTGAGGTGCAGAAGGACTGTTAAAGATCGCACAATTTCGTGACTGGGTTGCAGAAGGATATTACAGAGAGCATTTTGTAGACTGAGGTTCAGAAGGACTCTTACAGAGAGCAGAGTCTGGAAACTCAGGTGCAGAATGATTTTTGCAGAGAGCCGAGTTTTCAGACTGACGTGCAGAAGGACTGTTTCAGAGAGCAGATGTTGGATAATGGGGTGCAGAAGGACTGTTACAGAGAGCAGAGTTTGGAGACTGGGCTGCAGAATGATCATTGCAGAGAGCACAGGTTGGAGACTGGGGTGGAGAAGGCCTGTTACAGAAATCAGAGGTTTAAGACTGGGGTGCAGAAGGCTTGTTACAGAGAGCATTTTTTGGAGCCTGGGGTGCAGAAGACTGTTACACAGAGCAGCGTTTGGAGAATGGGTTGCAGAAGGATCTTACAGAGAGCAAAGGTTGGAGACTGAGGTGCAGAAGGACTTTTGCAGAGAGTAGACGTCGGAGACTGGGGTGCAGAAGGAGTGCTACAGAGAGTAGAGTTTGGAGATTGGGGTGCAGAAGAACTGTGACTGAGAGCAGAGGTTGGAGACAGGGGTTCAGAAGGATTGTTTCAGAGAGCAGAGAAGAGGTTTGAGACTAGTTGTAGAAGGACTGTTACAGAGTGCAGAGGTTCGAAACTGTGGTGCAGAAGGATCGTTTCAGAGAGCAGAGTTTGGAAACTGAGGTGCAGAAGGATAGTTGCAGAAAGCAGAGGTTGAAGACTGATTTGCAGAAGGATCGTTACAGAGAGCAGAGGTTGGAGACTGGGGTCAGAAAGACAGTTACAGAGAGCACAGTTTTGAGACTGGGGTGCAGAAGAAATTTTGCAGTGAGCAGAGATTGGAGACTGTGGTGCAGAAGTACTGTTACAAAAAGCAGAGGGTGGAGACTGGGGTGCAGAAAGAATGTCACAGAGAGCAGAGTTTGGAAACTGGGGTGCAGAAGGATGTTACAGAGAGCAGAGGTTGGAGACTGGGGTCAGAATGACTGTTGCAGAGAACAGACGTTGGATACTGGGGTGCAGAAGGATCGTTGCAGAGAACAGAGGTTGGAGACTGAGGTGCAGAAGGATCGCTTCAGAGAGCAGAGTTTGGAGACCAGGATGCAGTAGGATAGATACAGAGTACAGGTTGGAGACTGGGGTGCAGAAGAACTGTTGAAGAGAGCAGAGGTTGTAGACTCTGGTGCAGAAGGACCGTTACAGATTGCAGAAGTTGGATACTGAGGTGCAGAAGGACTTTTACAGAGAGGAGAGGTTAAAGACAGGGGTGTCAAAAGATTCCTACAGAGAGCAGAGGATAGACACTGGGGTGCAGAAGAAGTGTTACAGAGAACAGAGTTTGGACATTGGGGTTCAGAAGAAATATTACAGAAAGCAGAGGTTGGAGACTGTGTTTCAGAAGGCCTCTTACAGACAGCATAGCTTGGACATGAGGTGCAGAAGGATCGTTACACAGAGCAGAGGTAGGACTCTGATGTGCAGAAGGACTGTTACAGAGACCAGAGCTTGGAGACTGGGGTGCAGAAGTATTGTTGCAGAGAGCAGAGGTAGGAGATTGGGATGCAGAAGGATTGTTGCAGAGAGCAGAGGTTGAAGACCGGGGTTCAGTAGGATAGTTTCAGAGAGCACAGGTTGAAGACTGGGGTGCAGAAGAAATGTTGCAGAGAGCAGAGGTTAAAGACTGGGTTGCAGAAGGACTGTAGCATAGAGCAGATGTTGGAATCTGGGGTGTAGAAGGACTGTTGCAGAGAGCAGATGTTGGAGACTGGGGATGCACAAAAATCGTTGCAGAGATCAGATGTTGGATACTGGGGTATAATAAGACGTTTGCAGAGAGCAGAGGTTGGAGACTGGGGTGCAGTAGGACTTTTGCCGAGAGCGGAGGTTGGAGACTGAGGTTCAGAAGGACTGTTACAGAGAGCAGATGTTTTAGACTGGGGTGCAGAATAACCGATACGGAAAGTTGAGTTTGGAGACTGCGGTGCAGAAAGACTGTTACAGAGAGCAGATTTTGTAGCCTGGGATGCAGAAGGAAAGCTGCAGAGAACAGAGGTTGGATACTGGGGTGCAGAAGGCCTGTTACAGAAGTTAAAGACTGAGGTGCAGAATAACTGTTACAGAGAGTAAAGTTTGGAGAACGGGTGCAGAAGGATCTTATAGAGAGCAGACTTTGGAGACTGGGATGCAGAAGGATCATTGCAGAGAGCAGTGGTTGGAGACTGGGGTGCAGAAGGCCTGTTACAAAGAGCAGAGTTTGGAGACTGGGTTGCAGAATGTCTGTTACAGAAAGCAAATGTTGGAGACTGGGGTGCAGAAGGAATGTTACAGATAGCACAGTTTGGACACTGGGGTTTAGAAGGATTGTTGGAGAGAGCAGAAATATCAGATTGAGGCTGAGAAGGACTGTTACAGAGAGCAGAGGTTGGAAACTGGGGTGCAGAAGGACCGTTATAAAGAGAAGAGTTTGGGGATTGCCGTACAGAAGGACTGTTACAAAGAGCAGAGTTTGGAGAGTGGGGTGCAGAAGGACCTTTGCAGAGAGCAGATGTGGGAGACTGGGATGCAGAAGGATCGTTGCAGATAGCAGAGGTTGGAGACTGAGGTGCAGAAAGATTGCTACAGGGAGCAGAGTTTGAGGACCGAGGTTCAGTAGGATAGTTTCAGAGAGCACAGGTTGGAGTCTTGGGTGCTGAAGAAATGTTTCAGAGATCAGAGGTTGGAGACTGAGGTGCAGAAGGACTGTAGCAGAGAGTAGAGTTTGTAGACTGGGGTGTATAAGGACTGTTGCAGAGAGAAGACGTTTGAGACTGGAATGCAGAAGGATCGTTGCAGAGAGCAGATGTTGGATACTGGGGTATAATAAGACGTTTGCAGAGAGCAGAGGTTGGAGACTTGGGTGCAGAAGGACTGTTGCAGAAAGCAGAGGTTGGAGACTGAGGTTCAGAAGGACTGTTACAGAGAGCAGAAGTTTTAGACTGGGGTGCAGAATAACTGATATGGAAAGTAGAGTTTTGAGACTGGGGTGCTAAAGGACTGTTACTGAGAGCAGAGTGTGTAGCCTGAGGTGCAAAAGGACAGCTAAAGAGAACACAGGTTGGATACTGGGGTCACAAGGGCCGTTGCAGAGTAATGAGGTTGGAGACTGAGGTACAGAATGGCTGTTAAAGAGAGCAAAGTTTGGAGATCGGGGTGCTGAAGATTCTTACAGAGAGCAGACGTTGGAGACTGGGATGCATAAGGATCGATGCAGAGAGCAAAGGTTGGAGACTGGGGTGTAGAAGGACTTTTGCAGAGGGAAGAGGTTGGAGGTGGGGTGCAGAAGGCCTGTTACAGAGAGCAGACATTAGAGACTGGGTTGCAGAAAACGTGTTAGAGAGACCAGATATTAGAGTCTGGGGTGCAGAAGGATTGTTACTGATAGCACAGTTTGGAGACTATTGTTTAAAAGGATTGTTGAAGAGAGCAGAAGTTTCAGACTGAGGCATAGAAGGACTGTTACAGAGAGCAGAGGTTGGAAATTGGGGTGCAGAGGACCGTTATAGAGAGAAGAGGTTGGAGACTGCCATACAGAAGGACTGTTACAGAGAGCAGAGTTTGGAGACTTGGGTGCATAAGGACTGATGTAGAGAGCAGAGTTTGGAGACTGTGGTGCAGAAGGACTGATACAGAGAACTGAGTTTGGATACTGGGTTGCAGAAGCATCATTGCACAGAGCAGAGGTTGGAAACTATGGTGCAGAAGAAGAGTTCCACAGAGCAGAGTTTGGTTCGTGGGATGTAAAAAGACTGCTGCAGAGAACAGAGTTTGGAGTCTGAGGTACAAAAGACTGATACAGAGAGCAGAGGTTGGAGACTGGGGTACAGAAGAACTGATACACAAAGCAGAGGTTAGAGACCGGGGTTCAGAAGGACCGTTACAGGGAGCAGAGTTTGGAGACTGCAGTAGAGAAGGACTTTTACAGAGAGCAATGTTTGGAGACCGGGGTGCAGAAGGATTGTTACAGAGAGCAGACGTTGGGGACTGGGGTCCAGAAGGACTGTTGCAGAGAGCAGAGTTTGGAGACTGAGGTGAAGAAGGATCATTGCAGAGAGAAGAGGTTGGAGACTGGGGTGCAGAAGGCCTGTTACAGAGTGCAGAGATTGGAGACTGGGGTGCAGAAGTAATGTTACAGATAGCACAATTTTGAGACTGGGTTGCACAAAGATCTTCCAGCGAGCATTTTGGAGACTGAGGTTAAGAAGGACTATTACAGAGTGCAAGAGTTGGAAACTGGGGTGCAGAAGGATTGTGGCAGAGAGCAGAGTTTTTAGACTTAGGTGCAGAAGGACTGTTGCATAGAGGAGATGTTGGATCCTGGGGTGCAGAAGGACTGTTGCAGAGATCAGAGTTTTGAGACCGTGGTGCAGAAGGATCGTTGCAGAGAGCACAGATTGGAGACTGGGGTGCAGAAGGCCTGTTAGAGAGAGCAGAGGTTAAAGACTGGGGTCCAAAAGGCCTGTTACAGAGAGCAGAGTTTGGAGACTGGGGTGCAGAAGGACTGTTACAGAGAGCAGCATTAGAAGAATGCGTGACAGAAGGATGTTACAGAGAACAGAGTTTGGAGACAAAGGTGCTGAAGGACTTTTACAGAGAGTAGAGGGTGGAGACTGTGGTGCAGAGGGAGTGTTACAGAGAGCAGAATTTGGAAACTGGGGTGTATAAGGACCGTTGCTGTGAGCAGAGATTGGAGCCTGGAGAGAAGAAGGATCGTTGCAGAGAGCAGATGTTGGAGACTGGGGTGATGAAGGACTATTAAAGAGAGCAGAGGTTGGAGACTGAGGTGCAGAAGGACTTTTACAGAGAGCAGAATATGGAGATGAGGTGCAGAAGGATCGTTACATAGAACAGAGGTTGGAGACTGAGTTGCAGAAGGACTGATGCAGAGATCAGATTTGGAGACTAGGGTGCAGGAGGATCGTTGCAGAGAGCAGAGGTTAGAAACTAAGGTGCAGAAGGATCGTTACACAGAGCAAATTTTGGTTACTGGAGAGTAAAATGACTGCTGCAGTGCACAGAGTTTGGAGACTGAGGTGCAAAAGAACTGATACAGAGAGCAGATGTTGGAGACTGGGGTGCAGAAGTACTGTAGCAAAGAGCCGAGGTTGGAGACTGGGGTGCAGAAGGACTGTTGCAGAGACCAGAGGTTGGAAACTGCGGTGCAGAAGGACTGTTGCAGAGAACAGAGTGTGGAGACTGGGGTTCAGAAGAGCCGTTGCAGAGAGCAGAGGTTGGAGACTCAGGTGCAGAAGGATTGTTACAGAGAGCAGAAGTTGGAGACTGGGGTGCAGAAGGATCATTGCACAGAGCAGAGGTTGGAGACTGAGGTTAAGAGAGATCTTTGAAGAGAGAAGAGGTCAGAGACTGGGTGCAGAAGGCCTGTTACAGAGAGCAGAGTTTGTAGACTGAGGTGCAGAAGGACTGTTAAAGATCGCACAATTTCGTGACTGGGTTGCAGAAGGATATTACAGAGAGCATTTTGTAGACTGAGGTTCAGAAGGACTCTTACAGAGAGCAGAGTCTGGAAACTCAGGTGCAGAACGATTTTTGCAGAGAGCCGAGTTTTCAGATTGACGTGCAGAAGGACTGTTTCAGAGAGCAGATGTTGGATAATGGGGTGCAGAAGGACTGTTACAGAGAGCAGAGTTTGGAGACTGGGCTGCAGAATGATCATTGCAGAGAGCACAGGTTGGAGACTGGGGTGGAGAAGGCCTGTTACAGAAATCAGAGGTTTAAGACTGGGGTGCAGAAGGCTTGTTACAGAGAGCATTTTTTGGAGCCTGGGGTGCAGAAGACTGTTACACAGAGCAGCGTTTGGAGAATGGGTTGCAGAAGGATCTTACAGAGAGCAGAGGTTGGAGACTGAGGTGCAGAAGGACTTTTGCAGAGAGTAGACTTCGGAGACTGGGGTGCAGAAGGAGTGCTACAGAGAGTAGAGTTTGGAGATTGGGGTGCAGAAGAACTGTGACTGAGAGCAGAGGTTGGAGACAGGGGTTCAGAAGGATTGTTTCAGAGAGCAGAGAAGAGGTTTGAGACTAGTTGTAGAAGGACTGTTACAGAGTGCAGAGGTTCGAAACTGTGGTGCAGAAGGATCGTTTCAGAGAGCAGAGTTTGGAAACTGAGGTGCAGAAGGATAGTTGCAGAAAACAGAGGTTGAAGACTGATTTGCAGAAGGATCGTTACAGAGAGCAGAGGTTGGAGACTGGGGTCAGAAAGACAGTTACAGAGAGCACAGTTTTGAGACTGGGGTGCAGAAGAAATTTTGCAGTGAGCAGAGATTGGAGACTGTGGTGCAGAAGTACTGTTACAAAAAGCAGAGGGTGGAGACTGGGGTGCAGAAAGAATGTCACAGAGAGCAGAGTTTGGAAACTGGGGTGCAGAAGGATGTTACAGAGAGCAGAGGTTGGAGACTGGGGTCAGAATGACTGTTGCAGAGAACAGACGTTGGAGACTGGGGTGCAGAAGGATCGTTGCAGAGAACAGAGGTTGGAGACTGAGGTGCAGAAGGATCGCTTCAGAGAGCAGAGTTTGGAGACCAGGGTGCAGTAGGATATATACAGAGTACAGGTTGGAGACTGGGGTGCAGAAGAACTGTTGAAGAGAGCAGAGGTTGTAGACTCTGGTGCAGAAGGACCGTTACAGATTGCAGAGGTTGGATACTGAGGTGCAGAAGGACTTTTACAGAGAGGAGAGGTTAAAGACAGGGGTGTCAAAAGATTCTTACAGAGAGCAGAGGATAGACACTGGGGTGCAGAAGAAGTGTTACAGAGAACAGAGTTTGGACATTGGGGTTCAGAAGAAATATTACAGAAAGCAGAGGTTGGAGACTGTGTTTCAGAAGGCCTCTTACAGACAGCATAGCTTGGACATGAGGTGCAGAAGGATCGTTACACAGAGCAGAGGTAGGACTCTGATGTGCAGAAGGACTGTTACAGAGACCAGAGCTTGGAGACTGGGGTGCAGAAGTATTGTTGCAGAGAGCAGAGGTAGGAGATTGGGATGCAGAAGGATTGTTGCAGAGAGCAGAGGTTGAAGACCGGGGTTCAGTAGGATAGTTTCAGAGAGCACAGGTTGAAGACTGGGGTGCAGAAGAAATGTTGCAGAGAGCAGAGGTTAAAGACTGGGTTGCAGAAGGACTGTAGCATAGAGCAGATGTTGGAATCTGGGGTGTAGAAGGACTGTTGCAGAGAGCAGATGTTGGAGACTGGGATGCACAAAAATCGTTGCAGAGATCAGATGTTGGATACTGGGGTATAATAAGACGTTTGCAGAGAGCAGAGGTTGGAGACTGGGGTGCAGTAGGACTTTTGCCGAGAGCAGAGGTTGGAGACTGAGGTTCAGAAGGACTGTTACAGAGAGCAGATGTTTTAGACTGGGGTGCAGAATAACCGATACGGAAAGTTGAGTTTGGAGACTGCGGTGCAGAAAGACTGTTACAGAGAGCAGATTTTGTAGCCTGGGATGCAGAAGGAAAGCTGCAGAGAACAGAGGTTGGATACTGGGGTGCAGAAGGCCTGTTACAGAAGTTAAAGACTGAGGTGCAGAATAACTGTTACAGAGAGTAAAGTTTGGAGAACGGGTGCAGAAGGATCTTATAGAGAGCAGACTTTGGAGACTGGGATGCAGAAGGATCATTGCAGAGAGCAGTGGTTGGAGACTGGGGTGCAGAAGGCCTGTTACAAAGAGCAGAGTTTGGAGACTGGGTTGCAGAATGTCTGTTACAGAAAGCAAATGTTGGAGACTGGGGTGCAGAAGGAATGTTACAGATAGCACAGTTTGGACACTGGGGTTTAGAAGGATTGTTGGAGAGAGCAGAAATATCAGATTGAGGCTGAGAAGGACTGTTACAGAGAGCAGAGGTTGGAAACTGGGGTGCAGAAGGACCGTTATAGAGAGAAGAGTTTGGGGATTGCCGTACAGAAGGACTGTTACAAAGAGCAGAGTTTGGAGAGTGGGGTGCAGAAGGACCGTTGCAGAGAGCAGATGTGGGAGACTGGGATGCAGAAGGATCGTTGCAGATAGCAGAGGTTGGAGACTGAGGTGCAGAAAGATTGCTACAGGGAGCAGAGTTTGAGGACCGAGGTTCAGTAGGATAGTTTCAGAGAGCACAGGTTGGAGTCTTGGGTGCTGAAGAAATGTTTCAGAGATCAAAGGTTGGAGACTGAGGTGCAGAAGGACTGTAGCAGAGAGTAGAGTTTGTAGACTGGGGTGTATAAGGACTGTTGCAGAGAGAAGACGTTTGAGACTGGAATGCAGAAGGATCGTTGCAGAGAGCAGATGTTGGATACTGGGGTATAATAAGACGTTTGCAGAGAGCAGAGGTTGGAGACTTGGGTGCAGAAGGACTGTTGCAGAAAGCAGAGGTTGGAGACTGAGGTTCAGAAGGACTGTTACAGAGAGCAGAAGTTTTAGACTGGGGTGCAGAATAACTGATATGGAAAGTAGAGTTTTGAGACTGGGGTGCTAAAGGACTGTTACTGAGAGCAGAGTGTGTAGCCTGAGGTGCAAAAGGATAGATGAAGAGAACACAGGTTGGATACTGGGGTTCACAAGGGCCGTTGCAGAGTAATGAGGTTGGAGACTGAGGTACAGAATGGCTGTTAAAGAGAGCAAAGTTTGGAGATCGGGGTGCTGAAGATTCTTACAGAGAGCAGACGTTGGAGACTGGGATGCATAAGGATTGATGCAGAAAGCAGAGGTTGGAGACTGGGGTGTAGAAGGACTTTTGCAGAGGGAAGAGGTTGGAGGTGGGGTGCAGAAGGCCTGTTACAGAGAGCAGACATTAGAGACTGGGTTGCAGAATACGTGTTAGAGAGACTAGATATTAGAGTCTGGGGTGCAGAAGGATTGTTACTGATAGCACAGTTTGGAGACTGTTGTTTAAAAGGATTGTTGCAGAGAGCAGAAGTTTCAGACTGAGGCATAGAAGGACTGTTACAGAGAGCAGAGGTTGGAAATTGGGGTGCAGAGGACCGTTATAGAGAGAAGAGGTTGGAGACTGCCATACAGAAGGACTGTTACAGAGAGCAGAGTTTGGAGACTGGGGTGCAGAAGGATGTGACAGAGAGCAGAAGCTGGAGACTGGCGTCAGAATGACTGTTGCAGAGAACAGACTTTGGAGACTGGGGTGCATAAGTATGGTTGAAGAGAGTAGAGGTTAAAAACTGAGGTGCAAAAGGATCGCTACAGAGAGCAGAGTTTGGAGACAGGAGTGCAGTAGGACAGTTACAGAGAGCACAGGTTGAAGACTGGGGTGCAGAAGAAATGTTGAAGAGAGCAGAGGTTGGAGACTGGGGTGCAGAAGGACTGTAGCAGAGAGCAGAGGTTGGAGACTGGGGTGTAGAAAGACTGTTGCAGAGAGCAGACGTTGGAGACTGGGATGCAGAAGGATCGTTGCAAAGAGCAGATGTTGGAGACTGGTGTTTAGAAGCACTTTTTCACAGAGCAGATGTTTGAGACTGGGGTGCAGAAGGACTGTTGTGGAGAGCAGAGTTTGGAGACTGAGGTGCAGAAGGACTGATACAGAGAGCAGAGGTTTCAGACTGGGGTGCAGAATAACTGATAGGGAAAGTAGAGTTTGGAGACTGGGGTGCAACAGGATTGTTACAGAGAGCAGAATTTGTAGTTTGGGGTGTAGAAGGACTGCTGCAGAGAACAGAGTTTGGATACTGGGGTGCAGAAGGGCCGTTGCAGAAAGATGAGGTTGGAGACTGAGGTGTAGAATGACTGTTACAGAGAGCAAAGTTTGGAGAACAGAGTGGAGAAGGATCTCACAGAGAGCAGAGGTTTGAGAATGGGGTTCAGAAGGACTGTTGCAGAGAACAGAGGTTGGAGACTGAGTTGCAGAAGAATCGTTGCAGAGAGAAGAGGATGGGGACTGTGGTGCAGAAGGCCTGTTAGAGAGAGCAGACTTTGGAAACTGAGTTGCAGAAGACCTGTTCCAGAGAGCAGATGTTTGAGACTGGGGTGCAGAAGGATTGTTACAGATAGCACAGTTTGAAGACTGGGGTTAAGAAAGATTTTTGCAGAGATCAGGGGTTTCAGACTGTGGCTTAGTAGGACTTTTACAGAGAGCAGAGGTTGGAGTTTGAGGTGCAGAAGGACTGTTTCAGAAAACAAAGGTTGGCAATTGGGGTGCAGAAGTACCGTTATAGAGAGAAGAGGTTGGAGACTGCGGTACAGAAGGACTGTTATAGTGAGCAGAGTTTGGAGACTGGGGTGCAAAGGAGAGTTACAGAGAGCAGACGTTGGAGACAAAGTTACAATAGAATTGTTACAGAGAGCAGATGTTGGAGACTGGGGTTCAGAAGGACTGTGACAAAGAGAATAGGTTGGAGACTGGGGTGCAGAAGAAATGTTGCAGAGAGCAGAGTTTGGAGACTTGTGTGCAGAAGGATTGATACAGAGAGCAGAGGATGGAAACTGGGGTGCAGTAGGACCGTTACAGCTTGCAGAGGTTGGATACTGAGGTGCAGAAGGACTTTTACAGAGAGGAGAGGTTGGAGACAGGGGTGTCAAAGGATTCTTACACAGAGCAGATGTTGGAGACTGGTGTGCAGCAGGAGTGTTACAGAAAGCAGTGTTTGGAGATTGGGGTTCAGAAGAACTGTTACAGAAAGCAGAGGTTGGAGACTGTGGTGCAGAAGGCCTGTTACAGAGAGCAGAGTTTGGACATGAGGTGCAGAAGGATCCTTACAGAGAGCAGAGGTTGGACACTTATGTGCAGAAAAACTGTTACAGAGAGCAGAGCTTAGAGACGGGGGTGCAGAAGGACTGTTGCAGAGAGCAGAGGTTGGAGACTGGAATGCAGAAGGATCGTTGCAGAGAACAGAAGTTGGAGACTGAAGTGCAGAAGGATTTCAACAGAGAGCAGAGTTTGGAGACCGGGGTTCAGTAGGATAGTTTCAGAGAGACCAGGTTGGAGACTGGGGTGCAGAAGATTGTTGAAGAGAGCAGATGTTGGAGACTGGGGTGCAGAAGGACTGTAGCAGAATGCAGAGGTTGGAGACTGGGGTGTAGAAGGATCATTGCAGAGAGCAGATGTTGGATACTGGGGTATAATAAGACGTTTGCAGAGAGCAGAGGTTGGAGACTGGGGTGCAGAAGGACTGTTGCAGAGAGCAGATGTTGGAGACTGAGGTGCCGAAGGACTGTTACAGACAGGACAGGTTTTAGACTGGGGTGCAGAATAACTAATTTAGAAAGTAGAATTTGGAGACTGGTGTGCAGAAGGACTGTTACAGAGAGCAGAGTTTGTAGCCTGGGGTGTAAAAGGACAGCTGCAGAGAACAGAGGTTGGATACTGGGGTGCACAAAGGCCGTTGCAGAAAGATGAGGTTGTAGACTGAGGTGCAGAATGACTGTTACAGATAGAAAAATTTGGAGAATGGGGTGCAGAATGATCTTACAGAGAGCAGACTTTGGAGACTGAGATGCAGAAGGATGGTTGCAGAGAGCAGAGGTTGAAGACTCGGGTGTAGAAAGACTTTTGGAGAGAGCAGAGGTTGGAGAAAGGGGTGCAGAAGGCCTATTACAGAGAGCAGAGTTTGGAAACTGGGTAGCAGGAGACCTTTTACAGAGAGTAGATGTTGGGGACTGGGGTGCAGAAGGATTGTTACAGATAGCACACTTTGGACACTTGGGTTTAGAAGGATTTTTGCAGAGAGCAGATGTTTCATACTGACGCTTAGAAGGACTGTTACAGAGAGCAGAGTTTGGAAATTGGGGTGCAGAATCACCATTGCAGAGAGCAGATGTGGGAGACTGGGATGCAGAAGAATCGTTGCAGAGAACAGAGGTTGAAGACTGAGGTGCAGAATGATTGCTACAGAGAGCAGAGTTTGGAGACCGGGGTAAAGTAGGATAGTTTTAGAGAGCACAGATTGGAAAGTGGGGTACAGAAGGATTGCTACAGAGAGCAGAGTTTGGAGACTGGGGTGTAGTAGGATAGTTTTAGAGAGCACAGGTTGGAAACTGGGGTGCAGAAGAAATGTTGCAGAGAGCAGAGATTGGTGACTGGGGTGCAGAAGGACTTTAGAAGAGAGCAGAGGGTGGAGACTGGGGTGTAGAAGGACTGTTGCAGAGAGCAGACGTTGGAGACTGGGATGCAGAATGATAGTTGCTGAGAGCAGATGTTGGATACTAGGGTATAATAAGACGATTGCCGAGAGCAGAGGTTGGAGACTGGGGTGCAGATGGACTGTTCCAGAGAGCAGAGTTTGGATCTGAGGTTCAGAAGGACTATTACAGAGAGCAGAGGTTTTAGATTGGGGTGCAGAATAACTGATACAAAAAGTAGAGTTTGGAGACAGGGGTGCAGAAGGACTGTTACAGAGAACAGAGTTTGTAGCCTGTGGTGCAGACGGAAAGCTGCAGAGAACAGAGGTTGGATACTGAGGTGCACAAGGGCCGTTGAAGAGACATGAGGTTGGAGACTGAGGTGCAGAATGACTGTTACAGAGAGCAAAGTTTGGAGAACGGGGTGCAGAAGGATTTTACAGAGAGCAGACTTTAGAGACTGGGATGAAGAAGGATCGTTGCAGAGAGCAGAGGTTGGAGACTGGGGTGTAGAAGGACTTTTGCAGAGAGCAGAGGTTAAATAATGGGGTGGAGAAGGCCTGTTACAGAGACCAGAGTTTGGAGACAGGGTTTCAGAAAACCTGTTACAGAGAGCAGATGTTGGAGACTGGGGTGCAGAAGGATTGTTACAGATAGCACAGTTTGGAGACTATTGTTTAGAAGGATTTTTGCAGAGAGCAGAAGTTTCAGACTGAGGCTTAGAAAGACTGTTACAGAGAGCAGAGTTTGGAAATTGGGGTGCAGAAGGAGAGTTATAGAGAGAAGTAGTTTGAGACTGGGGTGCAGAAGGACCATTTAAGAGAGCAGATATTAAAGACTGGGGTGCATTAGGACTGTTACAGAGAGCAGACGTTGGAGAAAGAGGTGCAGAAGGATTGTTACAGAGAGCAGAGATTGGAGACTGGGGTGCAAAAGGACAATTACAGAGAGCAAAGGATGGAGACTGAGGTGCAGAAGGACTTTTACAGAGAGCAGGGGTTGGAGACTGAGTTGCAGAAGAATCGTTGCAGAGAGAAGACTTTGGAGACTGGGGTGCAGAAGGACTGTTACAGGAAACAGAGGTTGGCAATTGGGGAGCAGATGGACCGTTATAAAGAGAAGAGGTTGGAGACTGTGATACAAAAGGACTTTAACAGATAGCAGAGTTTGGAGACTGGATAGAAGAAGGATTGTTGAAGAGAGCAGATGTTGGAATCTGGGGTGCAGAAAAACTGTTACAAAGAGCAAAGCTTGGAGACTGGGGTACAGAATAAATATTGCAGAGAGCAGAGTTTTGAGACCTGGGTGCATAAGGACTTTGGCAGAGAGCAAAGTTTGGAGACTGTGGTGCAGAATGACTGATACAGAGATCATAGGTTGAAGACTGGGGTTCAGAAGAATCGTTTCAGAGAGCAGAGGTTCGAAACTAAGGTACAGAAGGATCGTTACACAGAGCAGATTTTTGTTACTGGGGTGTAAAATGACTGCTGCAGAGAGCAGAGGTTGGAGACTAAGGTGCAAAGGACTGAAACAGAGAACAGATGTTGGAGACTGGGTTGCAGAAGTACTATAGCAGAGAGCAGAGGTTTGAGACTGGGGTGCAGAAGGACTGTTGCAGAGAGCAGAGATTGGAGACTGGGGTGCAGAAGGACTGTTTCAGAGAACAGAATGTGGAGACTGGGGTGCAGAAGGATTGTTATAGTGAGCAGAGTTTGGAGACTGCGGTGCAGAAGGACTGTTGCAGAGAGCAGAGGTTGGAGACTGAGGTGAAGAATGATCGTTGCAGAGAGCAGAGGTTGGAGACTGGGGTGCAGAAGGCCTGTTATAGAGAGAACAGTTTGGAGACTGAGTTGCAGAAGACCTGTTACAGAGAGCAGACGTTGGGGACTGGGGTGCAGAAGGATTGTTACAGATAGCACAGTTTGGAGACTGGGGTTTAGAAAGATTGTTGGAGAGAGCAGAAGTTTCAGACTGTGTCTTAGAAGGACTGTTACAGAGAGCAGAGTTTGGAAATTGGGGTGCAGAAGGACCGTTATAGAGTGAAGAGTTTGGAGACTGCCGTACAGAAGAAATATTACAGAGAGCAGAGTTTGGAGACTGGAAATAAGAAGGATCCTTGCAGAGAGCAGATGTTGGAGACTGGGTGCAGAAGGACTATTAAAGAGAGCAGAGGTTTCAGACTAAGGTGCAGAAAGATCATTTCTGAGTGCAGAGGTTTGAGACTGGGGTGCAGAAGGACTGTTACAGATTGCAGAACTTGAAGACTTAAGTGCAGAAGGACATTTACAGAGAGGAGAGGTTTGAGACTGGGGTGCAAAAGGATTCTTACAAATAGTAGAGGATTGAGACTGGGGTGCAGAAGGATCTTGCAGAGAGCAGAGGTTGGAGAATGAGTTGCAAAATGATCGCTACAGAGAGAAGAGTTTGGAGACTGGGGTGCAGCAGGACAGTTACAGAGTGCACGGGTTAGGTACTTGGGTTCAAAAAAAGTGTTGCAGAGAGCAGAGGTTGGAGTCTGGGGTGAAGAAGTACTGTAGCTGCGAAAAGAGGTTGGAGACTGGGATGCAGAAGGACTGTTACAGAGATCAAGATTGGAAACTGTGGTGCAGAAGGACTGTTGCAGAGAACAGAGGTTGGAGACTGAGGTGCAGAAGGATCGTTTCAGAGAGAAGAGGTTTGAGACTGGGGTGAAGAAGGATTGTTGCAGAGAGCAGAGGTTGCAGAGTGAGGTACTGGAGAACGGTTGCAGAGAGCAGATGTTGGAGATTGGGGTGCACAAGGACTATTGCAGAGAACAGAGGTTGGAGACTGAGGTGCAGAAGGACTGTTGCAGAGAGTAGAGGTTGAAGACTGGGGTGAAGAAGGATTGTTGCAGAGAGCAGAGGTTGCAGAGTGAGGTGCAGACGGACTGTTACAGAGAGCAGAATTTGGAGACTGTGTGCAGAAGCACTGATAAAGAAAGCAGAGTTTGGAGACTGGGGTGAAGAAGGACCCTTACAGAGAAAAGTGGTTGAAGACTGCAGTACAGATGAACTGTTGTTGAGAATAAGGTTGGAGACTGGGGTGCAGAGGGACCATTGCAGAGAGCAGAGTTTGGAGACTGGGGTGCAGAAGGAATGTTACAGAGAGCAGAATTTGGACACTGGGGTACAGAAGGATCTTCCAGAGAGAAAAGATTGGAGAATGGGTTGTAGAGAGACTGTTGCAAAGCAGACGTTGGAGTCTGGGGTGCAGAAGGATCATTGCTGTGAGCAGATTATGGAGACTGGCGTATAGAAGGACTGTACCAGAGAGAAGTTGTTGAAGACTGAGGTGCAGAAGGACTGTTTCAGAGAGAAGAGTTTGGAAACAGGGGTGCAGAACGACTGATACAGATAGCAGAGATTAGAGACTGAGGTGCAGAAAGAATGTTACAGAGAGCAGAGTTTGGAGACTGGGGTTCTGAAGGACTGATACCGAAAGCAGAGGTGAGATACTGGGGTCCAGAAAGAACGTTACAGAGTCCAGAGGATGGAGACTGCAGTACAGAAGGACTGTTACAGAGAGCAGATGATGCAGACTGTGGTGCAGAATGACTGTTGCAGAGAACAGAAGTTGGTGACTGGGGTGCATAAGGACCGTTGCTGGAGCAGGAGATAAAGACTAATGTGCAGAAGGATTGTGACAGAGAGCATAGGTTAAAGACTGGGGTGCAGAAAGACTGTTACAGAGAGTAGAGTTTAAAGACTTGGGTGCAGAAGGATCTTTCAGAGAGCTGAGGTTGGGGACTGAGGTACAGAAATACTGTTGCGGAGAGCAGAGTATGGAAACTGGGGTGCATAAGGACCGTTGCTGAGAGCAGAGGTTGATGACTGGGGTGCAGAAAGACTCTTACAGAGAGCAGAGTTTGGATACTGGGGTGAAGAAGGCCTGTTACAGAGAGCAGAGTTTGGTACTGAGGAGCAGAAGGACTGTTACAGAGAGCAGAGTTTGGAGACTGGGTTGCAGAAGATTCTTTCAGAGAGCAGAGTTTGGAGACTGAGGTACAGAAGGACTGTTACAGAGAGCAGAGGTTGGAGAGTGGGGTGCAGAAGAACTGTTTAAGAGAGCAGAGGTTGGAGACTGGGGTATAGAAGGACTGTTGAAGAGACAGATATTTGAGACTGGGATGCAGAAGGATCGTTGCAGAGAGCAGAAGTTGGAGACTGAGGTACAGAAAGATAATTGCAGAGAGCAGAGGTTAGAGACTGGGGTGCAGAAGCATCGTTACACAGAGCAGAGGTTTGAGACTGGGGAGCAGAAGAACTTTTACAGAGAGCACAGGTACGAGACTTGGGTGCAGAAGGAATGTTGCAGAGAGGAGAGGGTGGAGACGGGGGTGCAGGAGGACTTTTGCAGAAACCAGAGGTTGGAGACTGAGGTGCAGAAAGACTGTTAAAGAGAGCAGAGTTTTAATACTGGAGTGCAGGAGGACTTATTGAGAAAGCAGATGTTGGAGACTGGGGTGCAGAAGGACGGATAAAGAGAGCAGAGGTTGGAGACCCCGGTACAGAAGGACTGCTATAGAGAGCAGAGGATAAAGACTGGGGTGCAGAACGACTGTTGCAGAGAACAGAAGTTTGAGACTAGGGTGCCGAAGCACCTTTGCAGAGAGCAGAGGTTGGAGACTGAGGTGCAGAATTATTGTTACAGAGAGCAGAGTTCGGAGACTGGGTTCCAGAGGAATGTTACAGAAAGCAGAGGTTGGAGACTGGTGTGCAGAAGGATCTTACACAGAGAAGAGGTTGGAGACTGGGTTCAGAAAGACTGTTGCAGAGAGCAGAGGTTGGAGACTGGGGTGCAGAAGGATCTTAAACAGAGAAGAGGTTGGAGACTGGGGTGAAGAATGCCTCTTACAGACAGCAGTGGTTGGAGACTGGGGTGCAGAAGGCCTGTTACAGAGAGCAGAGATTGGAGACTGAGGTGCAGAAGGAGTGTTTCAGTGAGCAGAGTTTGCAGACTGGGTTTAAAAGGGTCTTACAGAAAGCAGAGGTTGGAGACTGATGTACAGAAGAACTGTTACAGAGAGCAGAGTTTGGAGACTGGGGTGCAATAGGATTGTTGCAGAGAGCAGAGTTTTCAGACTGAGGTACAGAAGATCTGTTGCAGAGAGCAGATGTTAGTGACTGGGTGCACATGGACTGTTGCAGTGAGCATAGGTTGGAGACAGGGTGCAGATGGATTGTTGCAGAGAGCAAAGGTTGGAGACTGGGGTCCAGAAAGACAGATACACAGAGCAGAGTTTGGAGACTGGGGTGAAGAAAGCCTTTTACAGAGAGGAGAGTTTTGAGACTGGGGTGCATGATGACTGTTACAGAGAGCAGAGTTTGGAGACTGCATTGCAGAAGGATCTTACAGAGGTCAGAGTTTGGAGACTGAGGTGCAGAAGCACTGTTGCAGAAGGTAGAGTTTGGAGGCTGAGGTGCAGAAGGACGGTTGCAGAGAGCAGAGCTTGGAGACTGAGGTGCAGAATAATTGATACAGAAAGCAGAGGTTGGAGACTGGGTTGCAGAAGGACTGTTGCAGAGAGTAGAGGTTGGAGATAGGGGTGAAGAAGGACTGTAGCAGAGAACAGACGTTGAAGACTAAGGTTCAGAAGGACAGTTACACAGAAGAAAGCTTGGAGACTCGGGTACAGAAGGACTAATACAGAAAGCAGAGCTTAGAGACTCGTGTGCAGAAGGACCCTTACAGAGAGCAGTGGTTGGAGACTGCAGTACAGAAGGACTGTTAAAAAGAGCAGAGGTTGGAGACTGGGGTGGAGAAGATCTGTTGCAGAGAGCAGATGTTGGAGACTTGTGTGCAAAAGGACTGTTGCAGAGAGCAGAGGATGGAGACTGGGGTTCAAGAGGACTGTTTCAGAAAGCAGAGGTTGCAGACTGAGTTGCAGAGGTACTGATGCAGAGGGCATAGTTTGGAGACTGTGGTTCAAAACGACTGATACATAAAGCAGAGGTTTGATACTGGAGTACATAAGGACACTTACGGAGAAAAGAGTTTGTAGACTGTGGTACAGAAGGACTATTACAGAGAGCATTGGTTCGAGACTGGGGTGCAGAAGGATCATTGGGGTGAGCAGAGTATGGAGACTGGGGTGTAAAAGGACTGTTGCAGAGAGCAGAGTTTTTTTTTTTTTTTATTGGTTGTTCAAAACATTACAGAGCTCAAGACATATCATCTTTCATACATTCGACTCAATTGGGTTTTGAACTCCCCAAATACATAATACAGACTCACTTCTGTTACATACTCACATTTTTACATAATGGCATATTAGTGACTGTTGTATTCTGCTACCTTTCCTATCCCCTACTATCCCCCCTCCCCTCCCCTCCCCTCCCAACATCCCTCTCTACCTTCTCTGCTGTTGTTCAATTCTCTCCCCTTTTTTCCCCCCACCCCCTTGCCCCTCATAACCTCTTATTATTTTGTGTATCACTGAAGGTCTCCTACCATTTCCATATGTTTTCCCTTCTCTCTTCCTTTCTCTCCCCCCATTCGTCTTAGTTTACTGTTAGTCTTTTCCTCATGCTCTTCCTTCCTGTTCTATTCTTAGTGGCTCTCTTTATATCAAAGAAGACATTTGACATTTGTTTTTTAGGGCTTGGCTAGCTTCTCTTAGCATAATCTGCTCTAATGCCATCCATTTCCCTGCAAATTCTATGATTTTGTCGTTTCTTAGTGCTGCATAATACTCCATTGTGTATAGCTGCCACAATTTTTTTATCCCACTCATCTATTGAAGGGCATCTAGGTTGGTTCCACAGTCTAGCTATTGTGAATTGTGCTGCTATAATCATTGATGTGGCCGTATCCGTATAGTGTGCTCTTTTAAGGTCCTCAGGGAATAGTCCAAGAAGGGCAATAGCTGGGTCAAATGGTGGATCCATTCCCAGCTTTCCCAGGAATCTCCATACTGCTTTCCAAATTGGCCTCACCATTTTGCAGTCCCACCAGCAGTGAACAAGTGTGCCCTTTTCCCCACATCCTCGCCAACACTTATTGTTGTTTGACTTCGTAATGGCTGCCAATCTTACAGGAGTGAAATGGTATCTTAGGGTGGTTTTTGATTTGCATTTCTCTGATTGCTAGAGATGTTGAGCATTTTCTCATGTGCTTGTGGATTGATTGTATGTCCTCCTCTGAGAAGTGTCTGTTCAGGTCCTTGGCCCATTTGTTGATTGGATTATTTGTTATCTTATTGTTTAATTTTTTGAGTTCTTTGTACATTCTGGATATTAGGGCTCTGTCTGAGGTGTGAGGGGTAAAATTTGTTCCCAGGATGTAGGCTCTCTATTTACCTCTTTCACTGTTTCTCTTGCTGAGAAAAAACTTTTTAGTTTAAGTAGGTCCCATTTGTTTATTCTTGTCATTAACTCTTGGGCTACGGGCGTTCTATTAAGGAATTTGGACCCGACCCCACAATATGTAGATCGTAGCCAACTTTTCCTTCTATCAGACGCAGTGTCTCTGTTTTTATATCTAGCTCCTTGATGCATTTTGAGTTAACTTTTGTGGCTGGCGAGAGAAAGGGATTCAATTTCATTTTGTTGCATATGGATTTCCAATTTTCCCAGCACCATTTGTTGAAGATGCTATCCTTCCTCCATTGCATGTTTTTAGCCCCTTTATCAAATATAAGATAGTTGTAACTTTGTGGATTAGTCTCTGTGTCCTCTATTCTGTACCATTGGTCCACCTGCCTGTTTTGGTACCAGTACCATGCTGTTTTTGTTACTATTGCTTTGTAGTACAGTTTGAGCTCTGGTATCGCTATACCTCCAGATTCACACTTCCTGCTTAGAATTGATTTTGCTATTCTGGGTCTTTTGTTTTTCCATATGAATTTCATGATTGCTTTA